>NC_051141.1:20732078-21014250 GCF_014839805.1 Manduca sexta | reverse complement strand
GACTTTCACAAAACGAGCCTATTGAAATAAATCATTTTATTTGAAAGATTTGATTGTGAGATTTTAAAAATTATTTACTTTAAATATTACACTTAAAATGAACTCTTTGCAAATATAAACGTTATTACATTTGGAAGGCATCCCGAAAAAAGTTAAGTAATCAAAAATCTTGTTTAGTTATCTCTGAAAATAATTACTGCGAATAACATTTTTTTCAAATTTTCTTATTTTTAAATTTTTTACCTTTATATCCGCAAATGATAATAATAACACTTACTTATGTAAAAAAAAACAGGTAGTTATATCTTTTGACGAATCGTGAAATTATTTGTATGAATTACTCAGCCATGACTTTTCTTTCTTATTTTATCAATGAAGGGTCTAAACTTATTATTGTAATGACTCCAAGTTACTAATTTTGGCACATTATTATTCAATAAGTTTGAGGTTGGTTGGAATTTATTCGAAACAAAAACCAGCGCCCATACAAAAACGGACATGTCCTTTAAAAAGTAAATAAAATGTTCAAAAAGCATAAAAAATTGAGAAAAATATAATAATTTCTAATAATGAAACGAATAACAATAATTTATGATTATGTGAATGATTGAACAAATGAAATAAACTGAACTATTTAAGTAATTTTTATAATTCAAAATTCAATCATAATATGCAGCTATTAAATCGGTAAAAAAAATCAATAACTGTAAGTTGATTATAGACTTTGGGTTTTAACTGAGCGTAAACTAAATAATTTTCTAAAAGAAAGTAACTAAAATTTACAAACTGGACATGTGCAGCAATAAAATGTTAGCCTTGCAAATATTACTGTAATAAGAATTCAAATCAACGCCTACACTTATAATCTTTAAATGCCTCTAAATTCAATAGCATAACAATAGACTCAGTTTAACGATAAATGCGTCCACGTAAGACCGGTGTCAATACAAACATTGATAAAAATGCGCTCTTTAACAAACCATTTTTATGTGATATATTTATTCTTTTCAAACAACATCTGCAGCAATAAAAATGTTGGCCTTTCAATATTACTTTAATAAAAGCATATTACCGCCTACACATAAAATCTTTAAACTCACGCCTCAAATTCAATAAATAATAATCGCTGCATACCGATAAGTAGTCCAATTAACTACTTCAAAAGGTGTTAAATAGTTCAAATTAGGATGAAAAAAGGTATTTCGTTATTAACTCAAAAACTATTCATATTTAAGATAAAAAAAGATCATTAAGAGGAAATAAAAAACAATATCTCCAAGAAGCTAATAATTTTAGGTCAATTATTTTAACTTTAATGTTAATACATATTTGTAAATACAGAGATTGGAATAAAATGTTACCGTCTAAGTTTTGAAATTAAATAAAATAACAATTCAAATAATGAAATCTATTAACTATGATTTATTATTATAATATGAATTATTGAACGAATTGAATAAACTGAACAGTTTAAATTTTTACGATTCAAAATTCAATCATAATATTATGCAGCCATTGAATAAATTAATTATAGACTATGGGTTTAAAGAGACCGAAAATTAAAAAAAACGGCTTAAAAAAGTAGCTAATCATAATTTACTTACAAAATATAGTTGTGACAAATATGGCGGAAATTGCTTTAAAATGATTATTTTTGAATACAACATAAAGTTTCGTTTGTTAAAAGTTAAAAGAAGGTAATCAGGCAAATAATATGATATAAAATAATTAACGTAATGTCGTTTCTCATTTATTATAAAATAATGCCAAATAATTCAACAATAAAAACACTGTTAATCGCGAGTGTCTCCAAACTATAAATTTTTGTTATTACGTTCTTTACGCCGACGATATGCATCTTACAAGTATAGGAATTATCGTCATAGCATAGACGTGCGCGCATCAATTTTAATTTCGTTTTCTATTATACACTCAGCAGCGGTTCAGTGGTGTTACGTAACGTCATTGCAAGTAGCCAGCAGGCCAACGACTAATATCGATCTATGCAATTGATCCCAAGCCCCGCCTCCCAAACGTAGTAAAACAAATTTGCCAAGTTATTTTGACTCTTAGGGTGGTCGACCGCCAACTTTGCTATTTGTACTTTGGACGCCACCTAGCCAGAAGCATCCTAAAGCCGCTGTCTTGAACGCCTGGAGAAATGATCATAGGCGATAAACAGATGTGTAAAATCTCAGCTATATAATTATCTTTCTATTATCCAGTTCAGACTCCGGACTGAACCTCAGATCATATCCATTCACCGACTCAAGCTAGAACAATAACTCGTACTCTCACTAATATAAACAGAAGACCAATCTAATTTCAACCATATGTAAATAAACATATTTATCATTTCCGCAACACCGGCAGATCCGTCTCGATAAAATTCTTGACGCGTGAGTGGTGTGATAATAAGCCGCGAGTGATTTACGCGTCAGATACTGGCGCGCGACACTGGCCGACATTACCGGATCGGATGCTACGTCCGACGCATTTTTATACGGTTTTTAGGTGAGCAAAGAAGCAGGTATAAGTTCGATGTCTGGCCGAAATTACGCGTTTGTTTTCTTTATTTAAATTGAACGATGAGAAAGTCTAGCAGTTTTAGCCTGATTAGTTAGAGTTAAGATTTACCATAAACTCTACTAACCCTAAGTTTGGGACATACCAAAGTAATAGACAATGTGGTGGTGTTTGGTAGTTAATATCCACCCAGATGATATTCCAATATTTGAGAACCCACCTACGTATTATTTATAACTTCAAAATGACAACATTTTAAAATTACTTCACAGGTTTACGCGACGGAGTGGTAACGAATATTAAAACATCCATCGGGAAAATGTTTGAATAATACCAAACTGATACAACGATGACGAGTTCTCAAACCCTCGGATATCAGCTGTCATTGCATAAATACAGCTTCGAATAAATCAATGCAACAGGATGCAAGGTTCGGTACTTGAACTGCATGAATGATAAGAGGTCTTTGACTTAAGTAATGCAACTAAGAAATCAGCATAGCTGCCAAACATGTACTAATCTAATTGAAGCACGCATGAGGTTACCATATGATAAACGTTTGTCGCATTTTAAGGTTCAGAAAGGCGTGCGGCTAGCATGGATCTGAGGCTGGCATTTTTGCAAAATAATGGACTTCGAAAAATGCTAGCCCTCATCTTAGATATAAAACAAACATATCATTAATAAACACTTGCCATTATTATCTATTGTCTTCCAATTTTGACTCATGATTTTTTATTCTAGACAAACATTTAGGCATTTTAGGTACCCTACACAGGCATTTCTCCATTAACAAATGGTATCTCCAAACACAAAACCTTGCTTAACCTAAAAAAAAATTTAATTGCCAATCTAAAAAAGCCCAATTAATATAAAAAAAGAATTTTTTTATCTATCTTCCCCTAAATATGTCTCAAATTATGGTTAGTCACAAAATCTGTATTAAAAAAAAACACGATAAAAGTCACTTTGTTTACAAAAGTGCTGCCAAACAACGCCATCTCACGGGACGTATTTTAATTACTTTAACAGCATCAAGGCCGTGAAAGGACGTCGACGTATGTCACCGAAGACCTTTTTAACAAACAGGAGACCCATGGGACAAGACAAACGTTTTTATTTAATTAAAACTTGGGTAATCTTTATAACATTACCTGTAATCGATATGTGAGAGTCCCTCTGGGTAGGTACCACAGTAATGACCTTTTCTATCACCAAGCAGCAGTGTGTAGTCAATGTTGTGTCCGGTTTGAAGGACATTATAGCCAGTATAACTACTGGACATAATAAGACTTAACATCTCATGTCTCACGATGGCCAGCGCAATGGAATACCAAACAAATACTTTGTAATTCAAAGTGTTGGATGAACCGAAAGTTTTCTCGTTATTCAAAGCAATAAAAAAGAAAACCTTGGGCGAGATTCAATTTGCAGTAAAATGTATTTGACCAGTGACGTTACGGAAAAGTATAAATGGTATATATATAAAGAAATTAACCGACTTAAAAAATAAGTGTTTGGTATTCGTTAATCTGGTGCAATACAGCGGACTTTAGAGCTCTTATTAGGCCTGCAAACGTACTTCGTACTATCTAAAAAGAGGAATTAACAAGTATTCCCAGTAATTTCAGCGCAATCGATACACCTAGGGTCGTTATCTCTACAGGCGAGTGTTAATCAGATCGCGCGGTAGCCACTGGCACGGAACTTCAACTGATTATAATGGAATCGATATTCAGGGATAAAAGCAGCGATAGCCTAGCTGGTTGTGGAACGGACTGCCGAGAAGAATATCTGCAGTTTCAAATCCCAAGGGCACACACCTCTGATTTGTCTAAAGTTATGTGTGTATTCTTTGTGAATTATTGCTTGCTTTAACGGTGAAGGAAAAACCTTGTGAGGAAACCTGCATACCTGAGAAGTTCTCTATAGGAATTTCGAGGGTGTGCGAGGGTATCCGCACTAGGCCAGCGTGGTGGACTAAGACCTAATCCTTCTCAGTAGTAGAGGACGCCCGTGCCCAACAGTGGTGGGACAGTATATAATACAGGGCTGATATTATATTAGTATTGAGGGATAATGGATATTATTAAAAGTCGAGATATGTTAGGGATCTATTCGCAGCTTGCTCTCATGACCTACATAGATTCTGCATCAAAATCCGTGTTAAATCCGCGTCCTATCTCAAGGAACCTTTGTTTCGACTACGAATGAATCCGTTACTGACAACTTTCTATTGGAGAACGACGGATATATTTCAAAACAGGCGCAGCCAAGGAAGGCCAAAACTCAATTCTTTAAGAATCGGCGTGATGCTGATAATCACATATCATCAGGTGAAACGTCATTGATTGACAAGTTCAAAGGGAGCTAGATTAGGCTTAAATTACAATTAAAGTTACAAGCCATAGACAAGATGCCTTTGCAATCGTTAACGCAAACAGAAAACAAAAAAAAATTATGGGATTGGTATCGATAAAGAAAGACAATTTATCTACGGCCCAGAACTGCTAATTGCTAAGATATACAAAATAAGCATACAGACCAAAAGCCAGGGTAAAAGCGACCACAATTAGCGGCTGAAATATAATGTTACTCCGTGCTCCAGAGAAAAACAAATCTTAAATTAACTTTGGAATTCCGCGCTATAAATTCTCCGTTCGACCACTCAGACTGAGTGGATAGTTTATATTACCCACTCTAATATTTCTATTTCATTACTTTCGCCAAGAATAGAAGTAACACGCATCGAATTAATTTTGCACCTCTCACGTTCACATTAGAAGTGTTTTTCAAATCCCTAGGGAATATGGAGTTAACAGGCAACAGTCCACCTTATAGGGTAAACGACCATTCAACAGGAGCATCCATTGTTTCGATTTACTACTTCCGGATGAGGGCGAAGACATCTCCAACATTATCGTTGGACCACACTGAGTGCGGGTTTAGAGCGCATCCTACTTTACATATTACAGAGACGTTTTAGAACATAAGTAAGCCATGACTTTTTGAATGGATTTAAAATCTATTCTTTACGCACAAACGGTCCACTTTCAAATGGGCGGAGACGTGAGCGAAAGCTATAGATGTATTTCCACAGAAAAAAACAAACAATAAAATTAACCTAAGACTACAAAACATAAGCCACAAATTTGTCCAACAAATAATGTAGTCCCGAAATTCTCGATTATAGTCATATCTAAAGTTATGATTACAAAGTAAAATGGTTTTAAAGTTTTAAACATTTATATCTGAATGTTTTGTTTATTTACATCTGTCTTGAAACTACAATGTAAATCCTAATAATTTTAATATAACTAATACGTGCTTTGCGATGGTGAATTGAGCTAGAATTTGTCCATTGTCCCTACCAAACATAATTACTATTTTATGACATGCTTACTCCGTAGTTCTGTAAGAAGACAAAACTGTAATTTATCTTACTGGATGTAAAGTAAAATTTAAAATAAAACATATACATTTGCATAAAGGGATTAGTGGAAAGGTTATCATACTTTCAATATTGTTTATCTATTCAAATATTTGTAGGTGTCAAGATTATTGTATAGGAAGAATTCAAGATTTGTTATTAGTAAAAATGATTCTTTTCAGAACAACACTAACAATATTATTTTTCGTGTAAACACACCATATACATGCATAGACAAACTGCATGGCGACTTCAACGTATTTCCTAAACAGGGGACCATTATTGAGTTTAAAACTCAATAGAAACTCCGAACAGTTGCTAAAACATGTTTCAAACTTATCACAGTAAGGTAAACTAGCAAACTGATTCGTCAGTAAAAGCTTTAGTAACAGGCAGATTGCTTCACAGTTCACAACACAACACAGATTAGTTTGACCTCAGAATAAAAGTTCCATATATTGTGCTTGTAGATAAATTAAACGAATAGAAATTATAGTTTAACTAGCTTTTGTTTGCAGCTTCGCCCGTAAGAGGGAGTTTTCCGGGATAAAAGCCCTGTTATATATTTTCCCGGGGTAGAAAGCCTATAACCTTCCCAGGGTCTTAAACTATCTCCATACCAAATTTCATAAAAATCCGTTCGGTAGATTATGAGAAAATCGATAACGTACTGACTGATTGAAAAGGGGACTTTGTTTATAATATGTATAGATGGTTATGATAGTAACCTACTGAACATTAAATCCAATCTTAGTTGTTTCTAGAACGAACAACTTCGGAATTGAATTCCACACCAAACGTTTCACTGTCCAAACTAGCCATTAGACATAAATGAAATTCATAATTTCTAAATTATAATGCACTGTGAATGTCTCAGCGTAATATCATCCTTATAAACCTCTTAATATCGTCAATATATAGGTATCGGTTTCAATAATGTGTTGATTCGCGACGTCCGCTTCCCCGACGGCGCAATTTCCGTTGCTTTTCACATTATACGGTTTCCTCTCAACATTGTAGATGGCACGTTTTCACATATTAAAATGTGTACTTGTATCGGATATTCATAACGCATGCTAGATCCGATGTAGTTATATACACAAGAGGCACTTACTTACACTTAATTATACATTTGCAATAGTGCGCATTACTCATCTGTATTTCAAATGTGAGGTTTTGAATTCAATACCTGTCGAGTAATTATACTTTGACTTTGTTATCCGCGTAAACTGTCACCTGTTTAATACACCTTATATGGTGTTAAACTCGTGGACTCGTTTCATTATGAGACAAACAAAACCTTGGCGAAATAGAAAACAGTATTCACTACTTTGCCGTATTTTTTTTTATTGCTGAATGACGAAACGAGCTTGCAAGTCGCCTGTGAAGCGATACGACCACCCCTAAACAATAGCAACACTATACAAAATTTTGAAGTACAAGTACTGCGTGCCACTGCGCTCGTCATCTGAGACGTAAGCCATTAACTCTCATAATGCCCAGTAATTACACTGGCTAAGTCCTTCAAACCGGAATATAACATCGCATGCACACAGCTGCATACTCGGCTGAATAGAATATGTAACTGATAAGTCCAACTAGTCCAAAAAAACAACAGGTATCACCGATTGCTTGTTCCGCGCGTCTCGGGGAATCCACAAATTTTTTATAGAAGTCAGCCGTTAAATACTGACCTTTACTTATATTCGTAAACAAACATTCTAATAATAAACCAAAGTGCTCAAACGGCAAAATGTTTATGAATCGTCTGCCAATAAAACAACAAAGAGGGTATTTGAAACTTTAAATAGTACGTCGATTGGGTTATTGTTTTCGACAAATTCTTTATCACGTAGGAGGGCAAATTAACATTCAACAAGTCGGTTTAATAATACTATTTAAAGTCGAAGGACGGCCTCCAGTCAGTTGATATGAATATACATAATACCATCACGCCTATATCCCAAACCTTCGGTTGTATGAAGATAGTATGTAATTTCATACAAAAATTTTCGTTTACGAATGACTAAAGATACACAGCATAAATAGTATAAAAAATTAAGGCGTTCATTTACTTCTGTTGTAATGTACCGAGTCCCATATTTCGCCACCTAACTTTGCGTAGGTACTTGTAGGGACGTGAGAAAGTACTTAGAGTATAAACTGGGCCAACGTTATATTACAGTTTCCACTAGTGTTTTAGAAACGCCGAGTTCAACAGCGCATAGCTGTGTCAGAATACAAAAACGCTTAACACTCCGGCGAACTTATTACCTTACTATTAAAATCTACTTCTGTCCATTGTCCTACATCATTAGTATACTAGCTGTGATTGCCGCTTGGCAAACTTTTGTAGGCATATCTGATATTTTTCTCTATAAGAATTTTGAAGGTAAGTGAAATCTGTCAATCCGCAGTAGGCCAGCGTGATGGACTAACGCCTAATCCCGCTCAGTAGCAGAGGAGGCCTGTGCCCAGCAGTGAGAAAGCATATTATATAGGGCTTATTATTATATATCGGACATTTGCTCAAAAAGCAAAATTGTATAAAAATATACGACGCTGCCTATTCCCACAAGTCTAAACAATTCAATTGAACCAGGATGTCGATTATCCAAACCTATTAATACAAAAAGATGAAAGAATATATTCAACCAAATAACAAACACTAAAAGAGCAGTAATAAAATCGAGCGGTACAAAAAACGCTCACAACACCGTTTAAAACGTCCAACCGCCGACTCTGGCGGTTTGCAGGGTGCTAATTCAGTGCGCCGTAAACAAATTAGGTTGGGCCGGGCACCCATTAAGATCGTTTAGGGATCGTAACACCTCGTCTATAATTAAACCGTGAGTTAATTTTACTGCACCGTTAGCGTGCTGTATCAACAGGCGACAGGGAGCGGCCGACATCAAAGATAATGTTAATTCAGAACAGTGTATCTGTTAATTATCGCTCTTTTGACCTGTAATAGAAGCTATGATTGAACTTGAAAAACTGACCGTATCTGACTGCCTGAGTGGAGTAATTATACTGCATGCGCGGTAGGAAAGCGCTCTAAGGTCCTGGGTTCGAATCCCGAGTCGGGCAAAGAGATATATGGGTTTTTCCACTCAGTATCAGCCTAGAGTCTGGAATTTGTGCCATATATGGCGACATGCTCGCCCCCCTAACATATCATGGGACGGAACACAATAGGCGAAATTTGGGTGCCCTGGTTGCGCCTCTGCATACCTTGCAGATGAATGCCAGATATTGTGTGTGAGTGATTAACCTTGAAACTTCTCTGCAATAATATCGATGGTAAAATTCCAACTCACGTTATCCTAAAGAGGTGGGTGAAAGGCGAAGATTGAAATTTTCCGAAAAGGAAACCCGTCACTACGTAATTTAAGCACTAATATACATAAATGCGGTCTGTAAATCTTTCTAATGATAATAAGATTTTACATAAATTACGAAAGGGAAGCCGGTAGGAATCGGGTGATATGGACTTTTCGCCACTGCTATATTATATTATACTTTATTATCACATACAAATAAAACTTATATGTCGTTTCTTTAATGAGCGAAAAGCAACACAGAAGTTTTTATTTAAAGCATCAATATAAATAGTAAGTTATTTATTGACATAATGTTTATGGGCCGTAGGGTAGCCAGTGCCATACTATAGGTTAATACATTAACTCCTGAGGTCACAATCATTATTCGCCATTACGGTATTGCGTAATTTCATGGCGAATGCAAACATTCAATGGTATTTTATTCGCAGATGACAAACAGGTCATCCGGTGGTAACTCAGTACCACGGCTAGGGTACCACTGCCAGGAACGCGGTATTTTTGTAACTAATAGCAACCAGTCCGCCTGGTTGTAAGTGTTGCGACTGGCCATAAACAGTGAACTTAGAACTCTGAATTAAAAGGATGGCAGTATAACTGACCTCATTACTTTGAGACAATACGTCAAGCTAAGTCTCATGTCCACGTAATTAGCTAAAATGTTCTTTAAATCGAAACAAAATACGGTCATCGAATTAATTATGATTGGAAATATATAATTATTTTATTAAGCCTTTAATTTACTTGTGTCCAGCGGAGACGAAGGAGGAATCTCTTGCCGAACTAATCCGCTAATCAACGTTGTGGAACTAGAAATTTTCTCATGACGCAAAATAAATCGTGGCCGAAATACTTCAAGAACTAATTTTCCTGTAATGTGACATCACACATCAATACTAAAGAATAGAATAACCTCAATTGATTAGACGTTTTGCACACAACACAATGATAATACTGTCGATGCTCTAAATTCGATGATTCAAGACTATATGCATAATATAACCTGTACGTAGCTATACTATTTTTATTGTCTCATGGAAGATGATTACGAGCCAGCGTAATCTCGTCACGCGAGCAAAGACACGAGCAAAAGCTAGTTAATATAATGCCTTACTTATTTTCGCAAACTTAATAAGCGTACGTTCCGCTTTGATGATCCATTTTAACAACGCGTTCTTGTAACAAGCATTTTTTAAAATTTAAATGCCTTTTGTGTCGTAATATTATTTTTATGGCGACTTTCTCAAATTTCTAATTGGATCTGTTTAGACGCTAGTATGAGGAGGATTGATAAATCTCTGCAACGAAATATGAAGACGCAGTAGTGCTTCTGACTAGACTAGCTACAGGAAACAGGACATCAATCTCGTTGTCAACCAAAGACTAACACGTGACAAGAAAATATAGTGTTTCTCTTCAAAATCAGTGCAAAGGTATAAAGCAGACAGTATATAATACAAGAAAGTTACATTTAATTTCTCATTTAGTTAAAAGTAGCTAATATATATACTTGTGAGAAAAAAAAAACATTTCTTTTACGAGTACTGTGGAAGTACCTATTATACAAAGCCGCGGCCCTGCAGGCGGCCCTGTATGAAGATAACCGCAGAGGGAGCTGCGAGCTATTTACGGCACAAAGACGACCTCATGCTCTCCACTATTTATTAGACGAATAATTAGACAACTGTAATACATAGAAAACTACTGGAGATTTACGCTTTAATCCGCAATGCAGCGGCCAAGAGTTCACTTTGTAAAAAAATTAAATAGAATTAGTAATGTAACTGAACATATATTCGCGAATGATGGATATTCGTATTCGAATTAATCACTGCTATGAGTAAAATTAATAACCAATATAAAAAAATCTACCCTCATTACCGCCGGAGTTAGTTATGTCCAACCATGTCAAAGGATAAAACTGACTCCCGCTCATTATAATTTATGTTCGTTAAGAAACAAGGAGTAATGACACCGCATGTGTCAATTTACGGAATTAAACGAATAACGTGGCTCACGACATCCAATTTGTCAGACTGGACTTTACAAAAATTAGTCCTTTGTGTAGTTCTTTTTAGGAGATGAGGATGTAATACTGCTTTACAAATAAGCAAACGCTGTTATGAACGGACACAACAGTACGCAAATTCTTTAGACTCTGCCGTAGAGATTGATTTGAGCGATTCCTTTTACTATCAAGTGAATATAGGCACTAAAGTTCGAGAGAGATAGAATAATCATGCGGCTCATGCGCATAAAGAATGTACACTAGACCTGCAGATAAGACATGTATTGGCCAAACGGCCGCTTTGTTAGTTCACTATGGTCCATTTTATGAGGGTATTGCTCATAGAAATGCCATTAATAACTACTGAACATTTGTAACATAAAAACGACCTTAAAACGTTTACCGCGAGAATCAAAATAGCATATCAAGAGATATCTAAAAGCAGTTGCTTTTAGCGAATAGTTTCCAATTTTACACCGCACTGGAATGTTGATAACGTTTTGGGCGTGTACGGGAGCTTTATTTGTAGTTTACTCTCTCGGGACAGTACGCCAGTATTATAAAAGCAGAGGGTGAGAAACAGTAATAGTAGTAATAAAAATATTATAATTGATCAATATTAATAAAATATAACATAAAGATAAGGATATAAATACACCGTTCATGAAGTGATCAAACTCAATGTTATAACACAAAGAAAAATAACATGAAATATGGATTCACTAAATTACAAACTATGAACCATTACAAGGTCTCTGTATATAAAGCCTGATCTCTCTCCGGTCATGTCGGATTGCCGTCTCACCGTACTATGAAAGTGAAACACACTTGTGGACTATACCTTCTGCGTACATGACTAATGTTTTTTTGTTGTGACTGGCCGCCGTGGCCAAAATTCAGCTAAGGGGAATATCAAATCAATCAATCATATAAGTCCTATATATATTTCATCGTACGTATATATAGAATCGTAGCTTTAAATATTAGTATAATGCATGCATAGATATATAGAATACAACCTTGCTTGCAACAGCTGTAATAATGTCCTTATTATGAAACCGTCAGAACACAACATTCATTGTATTTAATTATCAATCTACCCATCTTTTGAGTTAAACACATTTACTTGCTAACAAACACGAGTTGTAATAAACATTTCAAGTCCATGATCCGATACTAAACGTACAGTTCCTCTCTTTCTGGCTTATAAACTGTAACGCGAGGGAAAGAGATGGGCGATAATCCGTCCACAATGCATTAAAAATAGAGGGTATTCACGACCGTGAACTTAACCCTGTGCGCACACTTCCCTGTTCGGGAACGAAAATAATGAGCCGTTGTCTATATTTAATTAATCGCGTAATTTTCTTATATAGGGTTAAAAGTTCCAGCTACAGGTTTTTTATATTGTTTTAGTTAACGAGACGAGATGCCGTTCGCCTAATGGTAAGGAATACGACCGCCCATAAACCATAACACCATCCAACACCTTGAATTACAAAGTATTGTTTAGTATTACACTACGCTCGCCATCCTGAGACATGAGGTGTTAAGCCTAATTATGTCCACTAGTTACACTGGCTACTATGTCCTTCAAATCGGAACACAACTGTGACTACACACTGCTGTATGGAGGCAGAAATAGACATGAATCAGACAATTCCAAATTATTTTTAATTAACAAACAAATTTAGCTAACTGGAATTAGAAATTATACTTTCCCACCTAAAATGTCTAAAGGCTCACGTCCTCCCATAATGAAAAGGATTTGGACCCAATAATACTCCAATAATTACGCAAACCTATGAAAATTATATACAAATAGGCCTTGTCCTCTATGACATTTTAAATTCGTAACACAGGTATATTATAATGATTTCTTATGTTTACGCGAATGTTAGACATTGAAATTAAACTAATTTTCCGGATTCTATCGCGGTTTTTTGTTTTTTATTTTTCTCCCGACGTAAAGTTTACGGATGAACAACACCTCAGTCCCCCCCGTGACCATGTAGGCTGCAAAGTCTTCGAAACGTCGGGAGAAAAATAAAAAACAAAAAACCGCAATAGAATCCGGAAAATTAGTTTAATTTCACAGGTATATTATGTTAATTATCTAAAATCATTGGGGAATAGTTATTCTGTATGCCATTTTCAATTGTTGTTAACGCGATAAGGATGTATTACAAATCACAAAAACTGCCGCCATAGTTCGTCCGAAAAAGAACCTTAACGAAAGGGTGCGTAGGCGTATTTAAAAAAAATAAAAAAATAATAAAACTAGTGGTCGTCCCGTGGCCGAAATTCGACCGCCAAATACAAATTATATATAATTATTTTTCTTCTCTCCTTTATATCACTCTCCTGTATGCGCGAAATATGCTTAAAAAGGTCCACAGTTTTTACTTCATCTATTAAGGCGATACCTCAAGGTCCATTTTCATACATTTTGTTTCGGCTTTAATCTGGGTAACTAAACAAGTATTGGCAAGTAAAGAATTTAAATTCACGTCTAGTTAGTGATTAGTTCTCGCAGTTGAAACAAAATGTATGAAAATGGACCTTGAGGTATCGCCTTAATATACACGCACCACACAACACAGAAAGAGGAATGGCGAAAAATGGAGCAGGCCTATGTCCAGAAATGGACTACCCACTAAAGCAAATCTATTTCTATTTGATAACCAACAACATAATAAAGAAAATAAAAACAAAAACAAAAAAATTGTACATAGACTTTGTTTTTATACTTTGTTATATGAATTGTGCTATATATAACTAATTTTAATAATAACTCTAAAATTATTATTTTTTTCTTTTTTTAATGTGAATTATTGCTGTACACTGGGAAATAAAGACTATTTTATTTTTATTTTTTTAATGTATAGACTTCCAGCTCAGCACAGTCTATATAATATGCACTGATCACTCATCACCGAAGCGAAGACACGTTACATCACGCTGCAGGTTGCAACTTTCCTTTTTTATATTACAAAATGCAAGTGAAATTATTATAGATTTACAGCGTTTCGTTTCAGCGCGTCATGTTACGTAACAACGATCGTGTTACATGCCGTGTGCGGAACGCGCGCGTGTTATACACTTCCTAGTCTGCGCACGCGCACGTATAACCTAACCTATGCACGCTTTGGATCATTGTCTAACACTATATTGTAGGTGTTCGTATTCGAGATGTTATATGGATAGTTATCGTCGTTTCGTCTATATCCGCAGCTAAACAGTGAGCGTCTACGTCTTGAAGGACGTTGTATCAAGTCAAAATAAAACCTGTCGTCTCCTATAAATATTCCATGGGCAAAGGTAATATAAAGTCATCAAATTGCCCTAAGCTAACCGAACGGAAGCCTTAACATTCTAGTATATGTCTACGTTAAACAGTAGCAAATAAAAGTACTTCATTATACACAAACGTAATATTTGGAGTAACACAAAGAGCATTCCACAGGGCCGCATAACCAGATGAATTGCAAATTGCACTTCAAACGGGATCCCACACATTTAAGGCGGCATTAAATCATTAATGCAATGACATATTAAGAGATAAGAGAGCCAATCACTTTACAAGGCCGCCGGCGATCTGTGCGGGTTCGTCTGACCGCACGCCGGACCAGCCATTGCCGTCGCCTTTTTCAAGATTTTTGACAAGCGCTGATCGAAATTTGAATAAAAGTATGGTTTTTACTGAGCGGTCTTTAATGAGCGGCGATAGCCTAGTTGGGTGTGGAACGGACTGCCAGACGAATGTCCGCAGGTTCAAATCCCCAAGGGCACACACCTCTGACTTTTCTAAAAAATCATGTGTGTATTCTTTGTGAATTTATCGTTCGCTTTAACGGTGAAGGAAAACATCGTGAGGAAACCTGCACATCTGAGAAGTTCTCTATACGAATTTCGAAGGTGTGTGAAGTCTAATCCGCACTAGGCCAGCGTGGTGGACTAAGGCCTAACCCCTCTCAGTAGTAGAGGAGGCCCGTGCTCAGCAGTGGGCAAGTATATAATACAGGGCTGATATTATTATGGTTTTTACATTCAAATTCATTTAAATTATAAAATTTAGAAAATAAATTATAGAAATATAAGTAATCGATACACGAATTCAACGAATCGAAGTGAAAAGTGACTGATCGATACGCTGACGTGAAAAAAATACAGACACGGCTTTTAAAATTGTCACTATTATTAGCCCTCTACACCTCCTGCTACGTCTTATTCTCTGAAAACAATAGCTCTCGCCCTCTTGTTTACTACCTTCCCCCGAAAAAAAACACAATAAGAGTTGAGTGCCTGTTTCACCATATCTGAATTGCTACTTACCAAATATTTAAGACAACCAAGTATAAAAGTCAGACCGTGTACTACACTGCCAAATAATTAAATTAGTACTATGAATATTACTGCTTGCGACACAAGTTTCATACATATATATCAGCACTTTTTTCTATGTTTTTTGAACCTAGTTAAATTACTCGAAAAAATCTTTCAACCGCCGATATGATGGCAGATCATGTTAACTAGAAGTCTAAAACAAGTTCTTGTAAATCGGAACAGGCATTTAATTCCACCAAAAAAGTCCATCCAGACACGTGACGAACGCACATACAGACAGCGTGGTACAAGTTCGAATCAGACAAAGGCTCTTTGTGCGTTCCAATGCCGTGTGTCGAGGAAGGGCGTGTGTCGTGCCCTTACTGGGCGTAGGGTTGCTAACCAGTGGCTCTACCTTCATGTAAAAAAAATAATATATTTTTTTAAAACGGGATTTAATATTTAAATAAGCGTTTAAACAGTAATGTTGATATAAAACATTTATTAAAAAATATTTGTGTTAAAATAATAAAAATGATATATTCGTTCGTATTGCAAATGAATATTTTTAATGTTCTTGTTAGTTATGCTAGCGGAAACACTATCATTCGGATAAATCATAACACACTACTCTAATCGTGTGTGTGCACGAGTTTATTGTTATTCTATGCAAATTAAGGAAATAAATATGTATTTATTCTAATGAACTCATGCGTTACATTATTTTATAAACATTTCTACTATTCTGTTGGTTTTGAATTTGTACAATATTTGTCAATATAACTTGTAAATTGTAAACAAACCATAATATTGCCTTATGAACTTCAATAGCACTTCAACAAAGGCTCCATCATAAATGAGAATATATATTATGTGGATTACAATTCTTCTGATATTAACTTTACCTCATTATTCCGTAGTTAACTTAGGCTGCAGTCCATGAACAACTACAATAGCAGAAGATTGATGAATTCCCAAATAGCCTTAGAATAACTCATAAGGGTTTGAAATTAGGTATTCGCGCCTTAAAAATCAAAACATATTGTACAAATCATTTGTAATTTCTATAGACACAGGGACTGCTCCTGATCGTATATAATTAAAATGCCGTTTAAACATTACTGAACAGCGAGAAACGTCACATAAAACAATTTACGAATATAAATAAATTTTGTGTAAATAAAATTGTCAGTTGACAGCCCTAACGTAACAAAGGTCTGTTTACATCGAACTACTGCGGACGTTATTCCTGATTTAGCGTAGTATGTTGACGGTAGTGAATATGGTTGAAGAACGAAACGACTGGTGAGTGACAATCCGGAAAATAGCACATCCTTATCTATATAATACTAGTTGACCCGACAGACGTTGTCCTGTCTTAGCTATGAATTTGCAGTGCACATTCTGTCAATCGCTGAAATTAACTTTTCTTAAATTTTGTTACGTTCCGCTCAATTTCCTTAATTTTTTCTTTCATAAGATCCTTCTCCTGACAATAACAAACACAACAAAAAAACATGTGTAATCGGCCCAGCCGTTCACGCGTAATGGCGTGACCAAGGGAAATAGGAATATATATATATATATATATATATATATATATGGATTAAAAATTTCAGAAATCTTGATTATTTCAATTTCGCGTTTGACAGTTTGCGCATTTGATGAATAATAAATTTTATATCAGCTTTATGATAATTACTAAACTAAATATTATTGCTAACCATACCATTTGTTTTATTAGCAACACTCCGTCAGTGGTTCGCCGTTAACCCGTAAGAACTTTTCAGTGTGTTCTTAAATAATATAAATATTATTTACAAATTTTGGTATTTAGTATTACGCCCTATAAAACCAACATTTTCAAATATATACATAGTTCCCAAAATGGTTTTGAGTAGAAACTAAACGAAAGTTGAAGTTCGTATTGATTATTCATATGTAAGACAAGAACGTCTGTCGGGCCAGCTAATAATATTATAAATACGAAAATTGATGTTCCGAAGGTAAGACAAACAAGGCCCTGGGTTGAATTATCAGCTACTTTACTCCTAAACATATTTGAGTTACAGTGGCATTTATATTCCGGGAAAACACTTATGCGGACCAAACCACGAACAGAAGCTAGTCATTCAAATTAAAAACAAAATACTATTTTGCAGATTTTATTGCTGTTTTTATATTTTAAATTTCTCCCGACGTTTCGAAGACTGAGGTGTTGTTCATCCGCAAAGTCAAAGTTACAGTATACCTACATTTTACAATTATAGGTACATCTTTTTTGCTGTTGGTGGTTCAATCTACGCAGAATGAGCTCACAGTGTCTTGAATTCTGGCAGCCGGAAGCTAGTCAATAAATAAATACAAAAAAAAAATAATTTGTCCGCACATTACTTAAAAGGATGGTCAGATTTAGATGTAGGTTTACTATGACCAGGGGTACTTCAATAAACATGAGAATTCAAGAATATAACAGAGAGGATAAACAAGGCAAATTAAATTTCACACAAAAGTCCTCCCCGCATAGCTAGTCTGGAATATGTAATAAAGCATTATAGTATGAAATAATAATATATTATCTTATTGACCTTAGAATTTTATTTAATGTATAAAATATGTGCAATACATGCCAGTCTCGTAGAAGGTCGCAGTATCGATCCCCAGCCCCAGACTTGTAATTTATTATGTAATATAAGGTTGCATGGCACTCCGCCTACAAGTCCTTTGTTTTTTGTTTTATTGCAGCTGAATGACGAGACGAGCATCTCGCTTGCTTGAAGGTAACCAATAAGCCCACCTACAAACAGTAGCAACACCATACAGAATTTACATTATAAAGTTCAGCGTGGCACTTCAATGCGCTCGTAATCCGAGACCAGATGTTAGGTCTCATAATAACCAGTAATTACACTTAAATGTCCTGCAAACCGGAACACAACATGCACACTGCCGCTTGAAAGTAGACGTAGACATTGCGGTGGAACATACCCAGACGGTCTTTTTATTTAATTTATTTTTATGGCAATTAGTGCCTATGTCGACAATTCTGCCAATGTCAAATGTGCTATGAGTACTCGTGTGTTTGAGGACGGTCCTTTAGATACGACATACCTACTACCAGTCAAATAAATATCCCACTATATACTATCCCCAAAGAATCATTTACGTTTGTTACCCGGCAGTTCTAAATCTGCGCGTCAAACGAAATGATACATAATATAAGCGTTTAGCAATTTCTAAGTTTATAACTAACCTAAACACATCTCCACAAAGTTATAATACAAATTGGACGTTCATTATTACAGCTTAACCCTGACGAAAATATTGTGACTGGGAAACCTGTTCATGTGTGTACTGGAGAATTGCTAGGAGAAGCGAGATCTACCAGCTCGCATTAAGCCAGCTTAGTGGACGGGTCAAAGCTATCTTATTAGTAGAAGGCAACAACTTATATAATACGTATTTATTTTTATTGTAATACGTGAAGAAAAATATACCCCTTTTCAAGGACATTGCGCGCACGGAGAAGTGTGAGAATTGATATAATTAAAGTTTACATAGAGAGGTGCGCAGATTTTTTTTTTGCTTATGTGTTGCAAATATATTAAACTCGACGGTGTAATTTAGACCACTGGACGACCACTAGTATACATAAATACAGAACAGACATCCACAAAACTAACTACTAACGACCAGTTTCATTGATAGTAACAGTCAAAATTACTATTCGCAGTTTTTACTTTTACCGCAAGTGTACCTTTTTGCAAATATTGAAGTTATCGAACCATTTATCCCAGATATTCCGCAGCACGATGATCGAAACCACGGCATGTAACCTCTACGCCGAAACAAGACACAAAGTATAACTTAACGACCTCCGTGGCGAAGGTCGAGGAGCCGGTCCAGAAACGAAAGGACGCTGGTTCGATGCCCGCAGAGGTTTTTGACCCGCAAATAATTATCCCCAGATTCCTACATGCGGATTAAATCTCGCATATTTCTGATGACCACGTCGCGGAAATTAATATTTTACCTTTATAAGGGCGTATGGAAAGTTTAATCGACTATAAACTCATGTTTTATACGAGCTAAAGCGTAACTAGAACGCGCAGTTAGCCCCCCGAAAATGAATAGAAATTTTTTGTTCTGAAAAATTGCACAACCAGCTTTTTGTTGAGATTCTGCTAGATGCCCTGTTTGTTATACTGGTGGTAGGTATCTCGTATGCCGTCTGTGTAGGTAACACCGCAATATCTATTTCGAACGTGAAGCTGCAGTGTGCATGCGTTGTTGTGTTCCTGTTTGAAGAATATTGTAGCCAGCATAATTACTAAGCATTACGAGATTTAACAACTCATGTCTCAGAATGTCTTATGAAGCATGTAGCAGCGTCACGCACAACTGTGCTCTGCAAAGTTCTGTATCGTATCGCTACTGCTTACCCCCCAAGTGATGGTAGCGATAACGCGTATTTTGTCAAAGAAAAAAAGAGAGAATAAAGGAAGTGGCCGTATCACTCATCATCACGCGAAAGACATACTCGACCTTAAACTGCAATAAAAGAAAAATGTCCAGCTGACATTGACACACGAGCATTGCTAATATCTCTCAAAGAACTTTCTAGACACCCAGTCAATGATGCAACCATGCAATCAGTATGACTACTTAACACCCACAACATTGGATAATGCATAATAATATGATCTATATTTGTCCCCTATGACGTGTCGCACACCTTTGAATCCGGACGGCTATCATGAAGGTGGGTAGGCAGTAGTCGTCATAAGCTATTGCAGGGCAAGACGATGTGACGCGATTAAAAAAGGTGGGAGGAGGACTATATAGTGGGGGCAGGTGTCTATAAAATTCGCACCTCTTCCATCATTAAGAGGAGTCCAAAACTAAATTACATACCGAATATTATACAAAAATCACAAATAAGAGTCTACATAGACGCACACACACTCGCTCCTTTTATCTAAGGAGTAAGCAAAGGCCGCAACTGATGTACCCACTTTTCGCCGAGCGTATTCCGTCCCAAGATGTCACAGGGGATGAGCCTATCGCCATATCGGGCACAAATTCCACACAGGCTAATACTGAGAAGAAAATTCCAATATCACTTTGCTCGAACCAGGATTCAAAACCGAAACTTTAGAGCGGAGATCGTGCCAAGCACGCAATGCAACCTCGAAATTAAGACAATAACTAGCAACTGGAATATCGTCCATAATGAAAATGACTTAAAGATGTTCACATGCCGACTTACGAATACACAGACCACTGTTTTAGATAAAAAGCACCTTCAGATTAATTGGACAGGTTGTACCTCATTTATGGTGAGCAGGAAAACACCGTTAAAGACGCATTAGGTACTGCGTTTGAATGTATCATTCAATATTAATTAGCGTGACCTAAGTAACAAGATTAGAGTGGTATCGCGGCAGGAATAAGCCAGCTTGTACGGGGTACTACCACAGAAGACTGCTGTCAGGTGAATGGAGATTATTGGTGTTACATCAGTTACGTCAGTCGACAATATCTGGACCTTATCCATTCTGGACATTATCAATATGACCCCAATGCACCTGATGGTAAGCATAGTGGGGTCTAATAGAATTTTACTCTTCTATTTCCCCCTACTTGCCAGCCCGAGCTGGTTACTTCGGTTTGTACCTTGTCTTTTGTATAAATTTTATCCCTAATTTAAAATGGCCATAGTTATATAAGTAATTTTGATAGTTGTTTAGAAATAATAATTATTCTTATTCTTTGTTTTGACGTATCATAAGTGCAACTTTGTTCGCCTACGTGATAAATAAAGTATTTTATTTTATTTATTTTTATTTAATGTCGATGAGAGTTTACCCCTTGGATTTCGACACAACTACGCACTAACTGGCAACATTTTTGTATTTACAATTGTTAAAATAATTTATTAAATTAAAAACTAGAGTATAATAACGAACGACCAGCGTGGTACTGGTTAAAGTTCATTCTGGATGCTGTTGCTACTGCTTATGATTGTTGGGAAGTGTTGGAAATAAGGACGCAAATGATTAAGCGCCTTCTTGGAAGAGCGAACTGGCATTTTTACATTTACTTTTTATGTTCTGTCACATGGCTCGCTTCACTTTTAAATCGTACCATTGTCTTGCTAGCCCTCGTCACTAAATGTATTATTTTATTTACAATAAATTGTATTTATAGTCTATTATATTGGAGCCTTATTTTCATCAGGTTATGGGCCCAGAAGCGCTCGTAATTAATAATTAATAGTAAAAAGAGATAAACCTTAAAAGTCGCCGCGTGCCGGAAAATTTTCTTTATGCCAGATAGCTTTTGTTTTTTTCAACACTTCAGCAAAATGACGTCGAATAACCATAATTATAATAGAATTATGAATATTGAAAAGCTAACTGGAAGAGATAACTACACTACGTGGAGTTTTGCGACAAAAGCATTTTTGCAACATGAAGATATGTGGGAATGCGTCGTTGGAGAATGTACTGACGCGAAGAAAAACATCAAAGCTAAGTCCAAATTAATTTTATTAATTGATCCTATGCTTTATGTTCATATACAAGAAGCAAAAACTGCAAAGGAAATATGGGGTAATTTATCTCGAGCGTTTGAAGACTCCGGTCTAACTCGTAAAGTAGGCTTATTGAAAGACTTGATAAATACAACATTAGAGACAAGTTCAAGTATAGAGGACTATGTAAATAAAATAATGTCATCTGCACACCGTCTAAGAAATATTAATTTCAAAGTAGATGACGAGTGGCTAGGTACCCTCATGCTCGCGGGTTTGCCGGATAATTATAAGCCCATGATTACGGCTATGGAGAGTTCCGGAATAAAGATTTGTGCAGATTCAATTAAAACAAAGTTGTTGCAAGAAGTTAAGGCAACGGAAACTAGCGCATTTTATTCAAACTCAAAGAAAAAATGGTCGAAAAGGGTAGATAAGAGGGATAATCAAGAGCAATCATCTAAACCAAAGGGGCCTAGATGTTTTAATTGTAACAAGTTTGGACATCTGAGTAAGAACTGTTGGTATAAAAACAATAAGTCAACTGATAAAAGTAATGGTTTCGTTGCAGCTTTCTCTGCAAGCATGGTTAACAGGCCACTGAACTGGTACATAGATTCGGGCGCATCTATGCACATGACGATGCATAGGAATTGGCTGGATAAAGAAACTGAACGGCGGCGTCGTGTGACGGGTCGGCCACTTCCCTACAATATGGTTGAGGAGGCCGATGGCTGGCACATGCGTCATACTCGTGAACGGGTGCTGCTTGTGTGGACTGTTCTGCCCATTTCGCTTACATTTCTAATTTCTAATTGCTAGAGGTGCTGGGAGGAAATAATTATAAGGATAATAGAGAAATATCATGATTCCTGAGAGGGTTGTGCAGTCATATAAAAATTTAAATTAATTTATTCCTTATTTCACGAGCCTATAAATGAACTGCTCTAAACTTTTTTTGTTTTTTTTTTCTACTTTATCATGTACTTTTGCAACACCAGAGTTTCTTGCCCGTTCTTCTCTGGTGAAAACTGCTTTCCGAACTGGTGGTAGAGTTAATATTGACGGAATCTAAATAATGTATAACATTTTACAGATTCAAATAAATCATTTCATTTCATTTCGAACCACCCGTCTCACACATCAGGATCGCTAACAATAATGTCCTCAGAGTTGAAAGTTGCGGTAATGTTACCATCACAGTGCCGGGTGCTCAAGGACACAGCGATAAAATACAGGTGAGGAATGTTTTATACGTACCTGATTTATCAACTAACCTGCTATCAGTAAGCAACATTATAAAAGGTGGATGTAAAGTTGAATTCACTAAAAGTGGTTGCAAAATATTGAATGAAAATGGAAAGCATTTAGCTGATGGTCATTTAATAAATGATATATATAGGCTGATTGTTAATGAGGGCCATGCAATGCCAGCAGTGATTGATACCGACAATATTGTCCATAAAAAGAAATAAAATTGATAGGGAAATAGATGATGAAAGCAATTATAATAAACATAATATAAAGAAAAGACATTTATCATTATCGAAAACAGTCAGTTTGCCAATGTCTGAGACAGATACTGAAGATTGTGGTAATACCTCAAATCAAAATGATAAATCAATTAAAGTTGTGAATGTTGAAGAATCACAAGGAGATTTAAGTTTGATATCTCAAGACAACACAGACTCCGATGATTCAAGATATTCACCGGGTAGATTTGTTGATGCTGAAGCTCATAACATGGTTCTGCGGTCAGCTTGTAGGAAAGAAACATATGAGGAGGACAATGTCTGTGATGAAAATTATCCTGCAAGTTTTGTTTGTAATGCAGAAGCTACAATGAGTATTTTGGATAATGACCCACAAAGCCTTTCTGAAACTCTACAAAGTACTAACTCAAACAAATGGATAGAGGCAATGAATGAAGAATATCAATCATTGTTAAGCAATAATACTTGGACACTAGTTGACAAGCCGAAGAATAATATGATATTAGCATGCAAGTGGATATTTAAAACTAAGACTGACCAAAATGGTCAAATTCTTCGATATAAAGCGAGACTAGTTGTAAAAGGATGTCAACAGAAAAAAGGAATACATTATAACGAAATATATGCTCCAGTCATTCGCTATTCTTCAATGAGGTATATGATGGGTTTAGCGATAAAATATAATTTAAAAATTCATCAAATGGATGCGGTTAGCGCATTTTTGCAAGGTGAGATAGAAGAAGAAATTTATATGTCACAACCACAACACTTTGAAATTGGTGAAAAGGTATGTCGACTTAATAAATCAATATATGGTCTGAAACAAGCAAGCAGACAATGGAACAAGAAATTGAATGCAGCTCTTTTAGAAATTGGCTTCGTAAGATCTAAAGTAGATTTGTGCATATATTATCAAATCATAAATGAAACTGATACAATATTCTTAACTGTATATGTTGATGATATTTTGTACTTATATAACAATGAAGATACATTCCAAATAGTGAAGAGAAAATTGAGTGAAAAATTTCACATAAAAGACCTCGGCGAAGCTAAATTCTGCATTGGCTATAGAATTACAAAATGTAAGTCTGAAATATTACTTGATCAAACTCTCTATATAAAAAAAATACTTAAACGCTTTAATATGAGTGAATGTAATCCTGTTTACACACCATGCGAGCCGAACTTACAATTAAAAAAGGCTGAGAATGATAATGAAGTTCTAAACCACATTCCATATCAAGAACTCATCGGCTGTTTATTATATTTATCACAGGGAACACGACCAGATATTGCTTATGCAATAAATACACTGAGTAGATTTAATAATAAACCAACTGCGCAACATTGGGGTGCACTTAAGAGAATTTTGAGATATTTAAAAGGAACAATATCCATGAAACTTGTATTCAAGAAAAATAGCAACAATATTGTCGGTTATTGTGATGCTGACTGGGCAACTAATTCTGAGGACAGAAGATCATGCTCTGGTTACGTTTTTATTTTTCAGGGTGCTGCCATAAGTTGGTGTGCAAAAAGACAGCCAACCATAGCGCTGTCTAGTACAGAGGCTGAATACATGTCATTGGCAGCAGCAACACAAGAAGCTTTATGGCTGAAGCAATTGGAAGAAGACATTTGGCCTAATCTTAAAGGTTTGCCTATTACACTGTATTGTGATAATCAAAGTGCAATCAGTATTTCAGGTAATGACACCTATCATGCGCGCAGCAAACATATCGACGTTCGCTACCACTTCGTGAGGGAAAAGATAGCCAGCAACCAAGTTTCTGTTCTCTATAAGAGCACTCAAGAAATGGTCGCTGATGTGCTCACCAAGGGTCTTTCTCGAATAAAACACGAGAAGTTCGTCAGTGCCATGGGTTTGCGTCCAGAGGAGGGTGTTGGAAATAAGGACGCAAATGATTAAGCGCCTTCTTGGAAGAGCGAACTGGCATTTTTACATTTACTTTTTATGTTCTGTCACATGGCTCGCTTCACTTTTAAATCGTACCATTGTCTTGCTAGCCCTCGTCACTAAATGTATTATTTTATTTACAATAAATTGTATTTATAGTCTATTATATTGGAGCCTTATTTTCATCAGGAAGTCGTGACACTTGCCATCATTCGAGCGGCTTGTCAGTCTCCTCAGTCAGTTACATAAAAAAATAAGGCTGGATCAAGTTTCGAAACGCCAGCAGGCAAAGCAGAGCTCGAATTTCGTGTCTCATGTTATAACGATACTTACTTACCTACAGGCAATTTTAGGTCCCGACGTAGATCGATAAATATTTCTAGATTGCAACTTCAACGTAAATTAACCATAAGCAATTTTCCATAATCTACATTTTCGCAGAATATTTAAATGTCTATGAAAATGTTTTATTACAAATCTTACTATCAACGGAATACCATTTTTTATTTACAATTCATGCAAGAAAGATTGCGCCTGCGCATTAGTATGGTATTCCATAAAAACAATGTACCGCATAGAAATAATTACCTAGTCTTGCCATAAATATTGTAATAAAGAAAAAAGAAAATTGTTAACTGCAAATAACATTTATTACTTTTACAGTGTGTCAGTTTAATACATAAATATAAAACAATTAAAAATATAAAAGCTTATTCGAAGTGGTCTCCATTGGCTGCAATACAGTCCTTTAAACGATGAGGCCAGTTATCAATAGAAGCACGCACTCTTTCCATGGGAAAATTCTTCACTGCCAATCGTATAGATTGTTTTAGGGACTCAAATTATCATGGCGTTTAGAGCAAGCTGTACTCTCTAAAACTGACCACAAATCATAATCCAGCGGATTAAGATCGGGACTAGACGACGGCCAGTCTTCAGCTCTGATGAAGTCCGAAACGTTCGATTCCAACCAAGACTGCGTGGACCGAGCTTTATGACCCGGCGCCGAGTCTTGCTGGAAGGACCATACTTGGTTATTGAACATGGTGATGTTAAGGGGCTTAACTACCTTCTCAAGAATGGTATCTTGATACACTTGTGCCGATGTTTTGATACCTTTTTCACAAAAATATGGCTCAGTCACTCCTTCATAGCTAACACCCCACCAAACCATCACTGAAGTCGGATAATGTCCACGTTGCACTCTGTCGACTAATTGGGAAGCTTCCTTAGAGCTTTGAGCATAAATACGGTCATTTTGTTTGTTAAAATGTTGCTCAATTGTAAAAATTTTCTCATCCGTAAACAAAATTTTTCTGTGACCTCCCTTTGCGTACCGCTTCAGTAGTTGTTTCGATTTTACCACCCTATTCTTCTTTAAATTATCAGTTAAGAAATGGCCAGTGCGTCTCTTATAGGCTGCAAGTCCTAAGTCATCTTTTAAAATACGCGACATGGTTCTAGGTGCTATCTTCATTTCCCGAGATAAAATCTTTTGCTTTCGGACAGGATTTCTTCGAATTCTTTCCCTTACTGCTTTGACCACCTTTTTCGTACGAACACTACGTGGACGGCCAGATCTTTTCTGTCACAAACAGAGGAGGTCTCATTGTACCTATTAATAGCCCGGTACACAAACATTTTACTAATACCAAGTGTATGGAGAGTTTTAAAAATTGCATTTGGCTCCATACCTACTTTGTGTAATGCTATCACAGCGATTCGGTTCTCTTTATCACCCCACACCATTTTAATATCGCAAAATATTTTACAATGTATTGGCGCCAAAATGAGAAAACACAATGAACAATCGTATAAAAATGACAGATTCGAAATTCAAATGTAATATTTTTTTATAATTAAGTGTAACAGTATTTATGGCCAGACTAAGTATATAACTAGTCTGCACAATGAAACCTAATAAGTAAATTCAACATAATAATGCGACAAATATAACTAATATCAGTTCGCATAACAAAGAAATCATTGTTCCATAAATACTCCACAGGATCAATCATCGACTATTTATATTTAAAAGCATTACTTGGCACATAAAAAATATCTCGCGTGTATTTTAGATAACGATATCAAACAGCATCGTGCCAATTTTTTTCTATTTTATTTGTATCACAGTCTAGAGATTCATACAATCTGTCGTCAAAGCGTCCAATAACGCGGGCAGAGCTGTGACAAATAACTATATTAAATAAAATAGTATAAGGTCCTTCTGAAAATTTCCTTCATACTTCACCACTGCTCGTAACCTCACTCTTCAACATTAACAGGTGATCCTCTACGTAGTTTGTTCTTAAAACTTCAACACGTAAACGGAGAAACACGTACTCGTAATGTCCTAAACTAGGCTCTCGAAATTTTTAAAACTTTACAGATATAAACCGATTGAGTGCTCAAAAATATAACGTATAAAAGCGACTGGATCGATCCAAGACTTCAAGGATGAACCCCCGAACAGCAGACTATCGAATCATCACACACTGCCAAATGCAGTTGAAACAGAATTGAAAGATAAATGAATTTCGGATAAAGGTTATCGCACACTTGCAGCTGAAGATCGCATCCGTACAGACTAGTGGGCTCCTAAGTCAAAGGAATAGACGACATACGATTGCATTTACGTATTCATCAGCCTTATATCCGAGATTATAATATATTATCAGCCCTTATTATATACTGTCCCACTATTGGGCACGGGTCTCCTCTAGCACTGAGAGGGGTAAGGCCTTAGGCCACAACGCTGACCTAGTGAGGATTGGTAGACTTCACACGCCCGCGAAAATTCCTATAGAGAATTTCTCGGCTATGCAGGTTTCCCCACGATGTTTTCCTTGTACGCTAAAGCAAGCGATAATACACACATATTTTTTTTAAAAAAGTCAGAGATTTGTGCCCTTGGGATTTGAACCAGCGGACATTCGTTTCGGCAGTCTATTCCAAAACCAACTAGGCTATCGCCGCTTTTCCGAGATATCCGAGATTATTGACATATAATACCTAAAACCAAATGCTTGCTACACGATACATTTTTGAGCCGAAAATCTCATATAAAGAAAGTTCATCGATTAAGATATTTTTTTCTTGAAATTTGAAGCAATAATCTGATAAGTTTGGATTGTATGTATTTGATTAGATTGTAAAGATAGATACTATTACTTTCGATAGAGCTTTTATTTCGAAGCGATATTTTAGATCGATAGGTGTGCGACAACCTGATGCCACTCAGGTAATTCTCTTTGCTATTTCCTATTCGGATATAGGATTAGAAGGCGACGTTAGAAATTTCCTCGTAGCTCGTATTCCACTACGAAGTACAGATAAATGGCTCTCTATCCGTTTATTGTCGGATACTATATTCCTCTTAGGCACTATGATTATTCCATAGTTTTATTTTGAGGGCTATGGAATTTTTGGATCTTAAATTTGCCCTGTTTATTATGTTCGTTACTTTCCAGTTGAATTTCTTATATCCGATTTACAATTTAACGACTACTATATTTCGTTCACAGGTTCAAGGCGGGATTTTTACCGAAATAAAAAATAATAATCATCATCATCATCAGCCGCAGGATGTCCACTGCTTAACATGGACCTCCATAAAAGATTTCCAGATCGACCTATTGGAAACGGCCCGCATCCAACGACCTCCTGCAACTTTTATGAGGTCTTAAAATATAATAACAAAATAAAAAATAATAAAATGAAATAAATAATACTCAAAGTTAGCCAGGGTAACTTTCTATTAATAATTTTATGTTAAGAATGCTTTATTACCCGAAACTACCCTCTCCAAACAATACTTACAAATCCTATTTAACATTAATATTGACATGAAAATATCCAAGAGATAAGTAATTCATTTTACGACGACTAATCTACCCGTTCTATGCCTGTGATAATAATACCAATACTGGTATTCCCCTTCATCACTACTATTCGTCCCCTATTCCTTTATCACTCCCCAACTAAAAACCTTTCTATAGACAATATCTTTGTTTGCGTTACAATGGGCGTGAAATTAATGCAGACTTGTGAAGCCCCTTAACTCTTGGTCTCTCGTGGCTCGCCGGCGAGCCAAGACAGCTACATGACATTTGCGTGTGTCACGGGATTATAACCTTATATACTACATAATATATACTACATAATAAGGTTATTTTTCCGTAACACGCCTAGCTGTCAATGTTTGCCGGCAAACATTCAGCTACCTCACGGGTTAATAAAGACGCTGAGACCGCACTAACTACTCCATATACTGTCTCTGTCATGCCAAAGGTTGCTCAAACTTTTATCTTCATGAACCCCTATTAAAATAAAAAAAAAAACTATAAATAAAAGAAGGCATTCGTGTGCGTTCATATTGACATGAATATACTTAAATATGTCCTAAACAGCATTCGAATTTTCATCGACGATAAACAATAAAGCAACAAGGAAGATAGTGTTGTTAGTAAGTCGCCGTTACATTACCACCAGAGGTGCGGCGCGCGCGCCACATCTTAAGAAACTCTGATCTAAGATGACAAATTAGTGACACCAGTTATAGATTAGGGGTTGACGACAAAATACGATAGAGGATATGTCGTTCTTAACCTCTAGCTAACAATCTTTGATCGGCCGTACTGTACTAAAAGTAACACTCAATAAACAGCCAAAATTTCCACCGAAAGTGTGTACGGGGTCGATCGCCTCTAACTCGACGCTCGCACCACGCAGCGGTGCGCTTATGCACCGGCCAAGTCTGTTTCGCATCACCGTAATCACCAGTTTCACTACACTGAGGTGCACGTGTTTATTACGGCTTAAGAATTCCACAGCGTTGTATTCACGTCTATAACAGTTTAGTTATTTGCACACATCCTGTTAAGGGCTATTCCGATATTATGTTGTCATCGGTAGTGCAAAATGTACTTTAATAAAGTAGTGACAAAGGGCGATATTAAGCCTTCGATAACGGCCGGGGCTACTATAATATTGAGACAGTACGGAGTTCTCAGAAACCACAGACAATATAGAAGAACGTACGTAGGAGAAAACAAGCTAATAATTCTTAAGATATATCCCACAGCTAGATAGAAACATTCGGGTAGTGTTGTCCATTAAAGGGTTACGTTACGTATATAACGAGTTCAGTCGAAAGGTTCTAGAGTGGAGGCCACGTACATACTGGCAAGCGAAATGTCGGACGCCCGCCTACAAGGTGGACGGACGACTGGCTAAGGTCGCAGGAAGTCGCTGGATGCAGGCCGCTTCCAACAGGTCGACGTGGAGATCCTTGGGGGAGGCCTATGTTCAGCAGTGCATTTCCTGTGGCTGAGATGATGATGATGCACAATTTCAGTTAACTGGTAAGATAAAGAGTCTCACTCTCCTAACCGAAATCCGCACTCAATATGCACTGATATTCCACTTAATATCAAACTGCGCTGCAATGATTAAGTCAATGAATCACCTAACTTCATTGACGACAATACAACTATACCCGGTCTTATCCCTTATCAAGTTATGACTAAAATTTATCTACAATTACGTATTTGGTGTTCTTAGTATTCAGGTCTATTTATACCTATGCAATTGTCAGTGCAGCCTAGCTCAGCGTGACATTATGAATAGTAGCTACCAACTGCCCAGTCGTCCAGATCAGCAATAACTTAAATACGCGTAATTTTTTTAAAGCTCCTTCACGAACAAATGGCCTTGAGTAATTCGATCCATACTTTGCAGCGCACGAGCCACGAAGGGGAATACGTCAAAGATTTGAGAATAAATTCTAAAAAAAAAACATAACAATATAAATTACTAGCGTTTCCCTTGGCTCCGCCCGCGTTATAAAGTTTTTCAGGCTAAAGTTTTCCGTTATGAAAGTAATAGTTTCCCGGGACCCTATGTTCTTCCCGGGGTCTCAAACTGTCTCCATACCAAATTTCATCTTAATACGTTGGGTAGTTTTTGAGTTCAATACGTTCAGGCAGACAGATGCAGCGGGGGACTTTGTTTTATAATATATTATTTAGAACTTTTTAAAAGGAACAATCCCGTCATACATCATTGTTGCATAACTTTAACCGTTTACGCAGCGCACGCAACGGAATCTCTCAAAACTAATAAATTGTCCCCGTTTTTGCAACATGTTTCATTATTGCTCCGCTCTTATTGGTCATAGCGTGATGATATAAACCTAAGAGCACTCCACAAACAAAGGGCTATTCAACACAAAAATAATTTTTCAGTTCGAATCGGTAGTTCCTGAGATTAGACATTACTGCTCCGCTCCTATTGGGTATAGCGTGATGATATATAGCCTATAGCACTCCACGAAGAAAGGGGTATCCAACGCAAAAAGAATTTTCCAGTTTGGACCGGTAGTTCCTGAGATTAGCCATTACTGCTCCGCTCCTATTAGATATAGCGTGATGATATATAGCCTATAGCACTCCACGAACAAAGGGCTATCCAACGCAAAAATATTTTTTCAGTTTGGACCGGTAGTTCCTGAGATTAGCCATTACTGCTCCGCTCCTATTAGGTATAGCGTGATGATATATAGCCTATAGCACTCCACGAACAAAGGGCTATCCAACGCAAAAAGAATTTTTCAGTTTGGACCGGTAGTTCCTGAGATTAGCGCGTTCAAACAAACAAACAAACTCTTCAGCTTTATATAATAGTATAGATATAGATTATAAAAAGATACTATTTTGATTAATGCAACCGGGAATGCGAAGCTAAATTTATAAAGTAATTGTTTAGAAATATGGCGCAACCAATGACTATTGAATTTTCTGCCTAATGGTGTTGGTTATAAATTATAGTTTTTTCCCCAAGGTCATTCTGGATATAAAAAATTTTGCAGGATAAAATATGGTAGGCCATATTTTATCCTGCAAAAATTAGTATTAAGTATAGGTACTATCCTCAAAGATAGTAATACAAATTAAGACCTTATAAGAATCTTAATATATGTATACCCAAATAGAATCGATTGCATCGAAAATACAAACAAAAACATACATGCTAAAATTTCCTGTGAATTTATTTGGTTTACGAATACTTCAAAATTAGCCGCAATTAAATTCATTTTTAACGCATATGCTGTGCAAATCCATTTCGCACGATTTAATTCTGTTTGAGTGCATAGCTCATCGGAGTTTGAAGTGGCGAGGGCGCACGCTTCGAGGCGTCGACGCTTATTAGAGAGGGCTGTGTGTGAGGGCGCACCAGACGATGGATACATTGAGATCTGGCCTTCTTTACAAAGTTAAGCATGAAAATACGGCAGTATGAACTCATAGTGAAATAAAATATTGCAAGCTTTACAGGAAATTAAAATCAAGAATAACGTTCCTATTTTATTGATAACACCAAGGGTGGCAACGCACAAGTGAAGTCAAACTTCAAGTCGTTGATACATTCTAGCATCAACAAAATAACAACGTTAAGGTTAATAAAATAAGATTTATAATAATTTAACATAAATAAATAGCTATTCCACGGGCTGTACCGGTGAGTGGACTAGCAAACTCGGCAAACGCACAAAATGTAGCACAATGACGTCACAACACGGAACACCCAAATTATCCCACCATCATTGCAACTTAAAATAAAATCTATAAATCTACGTTTATAAATAGAGTGTAAACACGAATGGAATAGGGTCAAAATATATATGTTAGTCACCGTACAATGACGGCGAACGTGTGGCGGTGGTAGTGTGGTTCGGAGTGCGGGGTGAGGGCAGCTGGCACTCCGCCCGGAGTCGCACCACCTGACGAGCGCCGAGCGGAAATACTCGCGTTGCGAATGCGACGAGATTGCGGGATTAACGCGGCACTAGTTCTAAAAACTATTATGCTACAGGCAACATGGCTAGTAAAGTGACAAGCTTCTAATTAGAACATATTAGAGTTCACTATACTCTGACATGTGTACCACCAAAGGCAGTAAGGCCAAAAATTATATTGCAATTTTCATGGTTCTATATTTGGGAATGATCTCAAACTAAATTCGCTAGGTTTATAGCGAAAAGAGCTTTAATACTGGGTGTAAGGGAAACGCTGCAGAAAAAGTGACGGCGGTTCCTGACGTGATGAACCAAACACACTGTCAGACTTGAAGGGCAAGAATAGGGATTAGCCAGGAACCGGGTCTTCAAAAATCACATTCGTATTGACTTGTAGTCACTTGTAAATCAGTCATTTTTGATTACAGCGTGGATTACTACAGTAACCGGCTCCACTAGATATTGCGTATTTTGAATTTTTTGCTTGTGGCTGCGCGCGCTATAGTAGCCTTTCTCACTATAAAAATCTCGAATCATAAGTGTAAATCATTGTAGCAAGCCATAGCGCCATCTATTGTTCAAATATTTTCCCCAGGAGAAAATTAGCGGAATAAACAGTAGCCTTTATGTTAAAGCAGGACTTGGCGAATCCGTGTGCTAAATTTCATGCAAAACCATTCAGCAGTTTTCGCATCTACGTCAACGTCAACAAACATCCAAATATCCGTATTTGTAATTTAACCATAGAACTATTGATAAATAAACATTAACTACTTAATGCTTGACATGTTAGCCGGTTAACATGTCAGCTACATGACAGTTACATGACATTACGCGTGTCACGGGAATATAACCTTATTATTTATTACATAATAAGGTTATTTTTCCGTGACACGCGTAATGTCATGTAGCTGTCATGTTAGCCGGCCAATATTCCAATCATTCCGATGGCAAATGGGTTAAGTTAACTATATTTTCATATTTATCCAACCAATGATCCAAACACTACTCACTTGTTCGTAACAAACTGCATTCAATAAAACGTCTCGTACACACGTCCGCGTCGCATCAGCGCGAACAAGACATAAACATCTAGTTACATAAATATCGTCTAAATATAACGCTCAATTGAAACAACTACACATGGCGATGTTATTTATAAAACGTTTGCATTTGAAGTGTTTACCGTATTCATTCGATATTGCACACCGCTGTTTCGAAATACACAAATAATATCCGTTCTAAACTATCAATTATCATAGTGAGTACCTATTAGAAAAAAAAATATTGAACAAAATTTTATGTCGAACGCAGTACTTCAAATTCCTTAAGTCTTCGTGCTTGTAATCCCAAAACATAGAACTTTGTATCAACTTTAGTTTGTTGTGACAACAAGTTAAAACAAAAATTAATGTAACAAAATAAAAAAACAAGTATATTACACTGTAAACCAGTCTACACTATTTAAATAATTTATAAAGAATGAACCTCCTACATTTTTTGCAAACATGTAAACTAAAGTCATAAATAACCCAAGCTTAAACTATTGAATTCTATTAATTATTATTAGTCACTTGTTAAAAATCTTTTTAAGACACCTTTGAAGTAGGACAAATCTAGTTTAGGATCGATGTCCTACATTCGCACTTACTTCGAAGTTTGATGAAAATGGCTATCGATCAAACACTTCGATTGTGCCTGCGTTAAATCCTACGACTCAACTTCGACGCTATTGTCAGGATGCCATGGGACGCATACCACTTAGGTACTTTATTTGTAATTTTTTTCTATATTTATCTTACGGCTTGAAAATGCACTCAGCGCAGCATCGTACAGCTCAATAGAGCTTAGAAACAATGCAACTTCTTACACAAGAAATTCTTAATTGCTATGAATAGTTTCGATTTCCCTTCATTACATTCAGACATAAACATATATAACATTGTGCAACATATAGTTAATTATATTTAGCTGACTGGAGGGCTAACAACGACGCACGTTGCTGCACGCCATCAGCCCTATGTATATCTTTGAGGCTAGACCCATAGCCGGCATCCCACGCACAACGGCCCGACCTACTACGGGCTAAGTGCGGAAGAAAAGAGTCCCTCAACATAGAACATAGAGGCTTAATTTTCCGCAAATTTTAACCATTACTAATCAATAAAACCTGTTATAAATATTGCTTAACCCATTTAGCATCGGAATGTTTGCCGGCAAACATGACAGCTACAGGACAGTTACATGACGTCACGCGTGTCACGGAAAAATAACCTTATTATGTAGTATATAGAGCGCATCAAAAGGCAGAAGCACGACTAGAGGATACCCAGTATTAGCTCAAGTTAAATATGCCTGTCCAGTTTCTGCAGTTGCCGTGGCCGAAATCGGCTAGGGACATCATGATTACTGTCTTTGGGGGTACTGAAGAGTTCTAATATAATATGAATGTAAATATAGATATATCTAAAGATTCTGTTAAAGTATGCACTGAATTATGTCAAAAATAATTACGTAACCAATTAGAATAGATTTGTAATAGTCATTAGTTAATATGATTTTCCTGTTGCCAATTGTTTGATATTTATTATAATAGTATATAGACAAATTATTTATTATATAATCGTTACTCAGAAATTTCATATTTCAAGTACATCATATTTTTACCTCCTCAATATTTTGTTTTAGTTTTTAATTAAATATTTTGTCAGTGGCAAATATAATCACCTATTAGTAGCACACATAACAGATGCTGTACCTTGTTGTTTTATCGCAGTGAATTTTATAATATTCCTGTTGATGTACCTTATTGCAATAAATAAATAGGAGACATAGCATCACGTGACGGTCGCTAGTCCTGTCAAGTAATAAACTAGATAATTTCCAAATACGATGGTCACTATAAAATTAGATTCAACATATATCGGGTACCGTCTCACCCATATAATATCCTTGAGTTATTTGTGTTAGCCTTCTCATCAAACTTTACTTTGTGCGTATTATCATGTACGTCTTGCCAAAATTAATAAATTAGACTAAATATGCTAATCAAATCGACTACGATTCCCGTCACATCTGGTTGCATCTGTAGGTTTTGTGTCGCCAATCCCTTCTCACTAGTTTACTACAGTTCATTCACTCTGAGGAGAAATAGTGGTGTGTTGAGTGAGCGGTCACAGAAGTCGTGCCAATAACCTAATTGTGTGGTACAAACGCTTGCCAGGCGGGCTGTACGAGCGTATCATTAACCGAAGCTAGATACGGTCATCAACACCCTACTGAAATATTGGGACAATTCCGAATCATATTTTTTTTATTGCTGCCGATGCCGACGTGCTATCGACCCACCCGATTGTAAGTGGTTACTGCGATTAGATTTTATACAAAATCTCGATTACAAATATTCAGTGTGGCACATGAATCATTTTTGTAAGATTTATTTGAATTATACATTTATATTCGATAATTATTAGCATACTCCCCTTATTTTTTTTCAATATCCCTCAAAATTACAGTTTTTTGCTGATGGTGTAAAATTTTTGTACCAACCGTACTCGGGATTGTTCGCGATTCTTTGAGTACTCGCCGAGACGCGTCCAACGACGTATCACACGTCGCGCTTCGGAAAAAAATTTGCACACGTCTTCCACGCACCCTTATCTTTGTTGACGAGGTAAGGTTCGGCTATACCGTAGGTAGAGTCGATATTTCAAACTCCCCGCAGAGCCTAGACAGTATAAATATTTAATAGGGAATACTTACCCCGAGTTTTCCCTATAAATCCGCTGCACGCCACACACGGGAACCGGCTGTGACCTGAAATAGAAAATCAATAAATTAATATATTTATAAGACATTGTGCTGAATGCACCAATATTTTTTTAGGATAGATTACATAGTTGACTGGTACCAGGAGTACCCATAAACACACCTGACGTTGAACGTACCGCAGACTTTATACACCCACGGCAAAAACAATATATTATATAACTTTTTTACACATTGACGAGACCCCCATCCAGTACAAATATGCCGAGTACATGCACACCCGTGAACAAGTCCCTCTCACCACCCAAGCATGACACCGAAGCAGGACCCCCTGCGGAGGCTCAACACGTTGGTGAGGGTCTCAGCATCTTCACCGATGGAAGCAAGATTGATAGGAAAGTCGGAGCCGAAGCTGTTCTTTCCGGACGCTGTTGAGGCTCACAGGGTCGTAAAGCGGATCGTCCTGGACGCCACTCTGACGCAGGTGTTCACAGTGTTGCATCGGTTCAAGTGCAAGGACAGCCCGGCGTGCAAATATGACCCTGACTTTCAGGAGACGGTCCCCTATCTCCTGCTCGAATGTGCCATCCACGCAGTGGAAAGAAGCAGAAGAAAGAAAGGTTAGGTAGAGGCTAAAGTGATCCGTGTGATAGGGAGAAAAGCTATAAACATATCGGGCACAAATTCCAAACTCCGGGCTGATACTGGACAAAAGAGGCCAACAGTGTTACTGAACAAAATCAGTTTACCCGACGCGGGATAGTACCGGAGACCTCAGCAGCGCAGTCATCGTATCGCTATCTATCGTTATCGTTAGTTAGTTATCGTAAAAGATTTTTTTTCTGTACTAAATATAGTCGAGGTTTATCTCAAACATTCTACATTGCTTCTACGCAATTTGCATATTAAGACAAAATTGCGGAAACTGGAGTAGTCGACCTAGACCTAGCTCTGGGTCGCGTAAATCATGACAAGGCTGCAGTTACGTTAAAATGGTTTATATTAATATTCTTAGCAAATTATTAAATAAAAATATTTTTGTATCCTAATGTTAAATAATTATTTAACATGTATGATTTTAAAAGTGTCTTTAACTTAAAATTCTGGATCACTAAATATTATGTATTTCTAAAGAAATTAGTTCTTGCAAAAACAATCCACCTGAGTTTAATGTGTTTCACCTGAGTTACCTTTATCGAATAATGGGACAACAATGTGAAGTGAACATTCTATATGCCGCTCTGCTAACTAAAGCTCCAATTCAAAGGTATCTTACTATTATTATTTGCACTTCACGTGCAATATTTTTTTGTACACAGATGTACTTAATGCTTTACGCATTCTCTCCTAATTAGGGAATGCAATCTCGCGAGATTTTAGACCTAACCCCGATGACTTAACTTAGACCTTAGACCTAACCGCGTGACCATGACACCAGTTTCGCGAGTTCTCGTGTTTTACGAGATCTCGCGAGAAATAAGAACGAGATTACATTCCCTACTCCTAATCAACATTAGAGTAGAGCAGATATAAACAAAGTAGGTGCAACAAAGAAATCTGCTGTGGTAAAAAAATTAAACAGTAAATATAAATAATACAATATTGTTATTGATTAGGAAAAGCATTTGGCACTAATTAATAATTGTAACAATGGAACGGAAATTTAAATTTTATATTAGTTGTGCTTGGTGATGACATTATGAAGATTATCAACTTTGTAGCATTTCCCACTTGTTGCAACTCAATGAGAATTCATAATAATTATGATGCTATTATAACTGTTATCTACAATCTGATGTTACAAAGAGGTAAAGTTAATAACTTGTTAGAATTTTATTTGTAACCTGATGGAATGAATTCTAATCATTCTTTCACACATGGAATGAAATAATTAATTTTAATTTAATTTAATTAAAATGTCAATGTGTATATTTATAATGATTAACTATTTGTCACTACATTTCAAGCCACTATAGCAAGGACATTCTCATTATTTCTTTAAAGCACCTAACCTTGTTAAAAAAATGTTACTAAAACAAGATATTTAAGCAGCAGCATCAATTTTGTAGATAAAACATAATTTTCTATTAAGTAAAACTGAATATTACTACCTATAATTATTTTACAGACAGATGGAAAGAATATAGTCATCACATTTTTCTAATATTGCACTCAAATTAATTTGACGTACAATAACAAAAACTGAACAAAGTTGATCATTGAAATATGTCACAAAAATATTGTAATACCCACATCTAAGATATTGACACAAACTGTACAGACATCAGCACAGTTCAATTTCATTGTCTAATTAATATGAATTAGCTTTAATAAAACCTGTTAGGGGACTCATGACACAATCAATGTGTGCCATTGTTTCACTCTGATCTATTGCGTAAATTGTATATGTTTGTAACTGAACCGGTTTTAGGAATAGTTGTAACACTAATTTGTCCGTGCATAGTAAACTTCACTTGATAGTACAGGCAATGTGGTCAAATGAGTACTAAATCACTGACGTATTAATGTAACAAACAATACCATGCTAATTATTGCTGTGGAATTTTGAGAGATGAATGTCTTATTTAAAATTGTAGATATTTCATTATACACTTTATGTAAATGTATAAAAATAAATATATTTACTGTTATTATGTATTAGAATACATACTAATCAAAACATTGGACGGAAAGCTACTTTTTTAATTTAAACCAGCTAATATTCAACTTATTTGATCATATTAGTTGAGCAACAAATTATTACAGGCCTTGTTTGGTCACAAAGTACACTAAGAGCCATTCCAACAGCTTCATGTCCAGCCATTAATTACAATAACAATTTTCGTTAATTATTCAGGAAATATTGAATGTGTGCAACTGATATGGGAAAAGTCATAATGGGGGTGAATGTAACTGTTCAATTTAAAGATTTATAGCATTAAACAATTGGATTGTCTATCCAGTTTTGTGGAACAATAAAACTTTTCACTGTAGTCGGTAAAACTTAAAAACTCTATAGTGACCTAAATAAAATTTTGTTATATAATATTAGGTAAAGAAAATATAAAATCACAATATGTTTCGATAGATTACATGTAAAACATCATTGTTGCAGAATGTGTCTTTGAAACCTTATTTCTGAGTGTTTTCTTCCTATATACAAATTAACAGTCAATCAATAATAAGACTAAGTATTTTTCAGGTAGAATGAAGTATTGTACCACTTCAGTTAATCCCTTGTTAATATTATAAAAAAACAACATACCAAATGTAATTGATTTCCAACAATGTGCAAGATAAGAAGATAAGTCATATCTGATAATTACCATGTAAATATGACTAAAATTATATGCTTTCCATAATGTATTAAAAAGTGAGTAATTTGTTAAAATGTTACTCAAATATTTCAACATGAACATTTATATCATACCCTCAAAGCTGTTATATTATAACGTTAAATTACGAACATTTTATTTCTTACGTAGATATATATTTTTCTTATGTTAAAATTAGAATGTTCAACAATGATTGAAGACTGACAGATACTATTTAACAAATCTAACAAGCTTATAATGTGTATCAAAAAGACTGCATTAATCAGCAGCTCGCGGCATGGCTTGGCAGACCACCAAGTTTGTCACAATACCGAATTAATATCGTGACAAGCGGATATAAAGTTAAAACAATAACTACAACCGACTTACCTGCACATCCGCCGGTGAAATGCACCGAAGTACCACTACGTACGTTGAATTTTATCAAAATTAAATAGCTAAATTCGTATTCAGAACGACTGTGCCGAAAGTGTTACACATAGGTAGGTAGGTGAACGGACTGTGGTATAAATTTAGAAGAAAAAGGTCCACCACTACCTACATAGAGCTCGGATCGGACGAGCAATTTTGACAATCGCCCGCCCACACGAAGGATAAACCAGGCACCTCACCCGCCAAGACAAAATATAAGGAGCATCGCTAATCCTTTCGCAAACCTCTCCAGTACAAACTACAGCACAACACTAAATATTATGTTGAACACAAATTACGCCGCGTACGAATAAACTTATCGCATTACAATTCACATTTATGTCTAAACATTGATAGAAAATAAAATATATAAGTACTGACCTGAAAATTAGAAATTAAAAACACTCCCCGTTTAACGTAACCATTGCGTTTTTTTACGACAGCGGACAGCGGACCACAGCGGACTGACTGAACATAGACTATAGAATATTATAATAAATTTGGGACCGGGGCTGCCAGCGTTACTTTTAAAATTATACAGTGACATCCGTAAAAATATAAGGTATTATAAAATGATTTTAAAATCTTTTTGTAAATGGAATTCAATGATTCCAAATATTAAAATCCCAATATTTTTAAAAAATGTCCGTTGTCACCAAATGCAAGTATAAATAAAAGGCTTTATCTTTTGCTTTTTTGTTAAAAAAAAAAATATGTTTAACAAGATTCAGTCCTTTTGCAGTCAGTTAACAATATTATAAGTGTACCTACATAGGTACCATAATAATATTGATAGTTAATCCATGCCATATGGATAGTTAATACATATTAACTATCCATATGGCACATGTGTAATGACGAATTAAGCTTGATTTATAACAAATTTACGGAAGATAGCGAATGTTACTCACTTAAATAGAAATAATCGTTAATAAAACTCAATCTAATGAGAATACTTTCGAGGTAAGCCAGCAAACACACGAAGTTGTTGGTTGAATTCCAAGCTAACCATAAGACTGCAATATTTTTTATGATGGCGAATTAGGAAAATTCCTTAACATTTTATCCAGTATGAAATGCTTTTTATGTCCATTATTGTTACAAAGGTGTTAATTTTAATATAGTATAATTATAATCAAACTTCTTGGCAACTTTAAACACACTTGACGAGCATGTTCCCATATAAGTACAGCCGAATTATTTCTAATTAATTAATTATTAAAGATTCAATAACCAAACTTGATTTATATACATTGTTGACGTCGTTGTCCCTACACAGCCCTGCGTTTGCAGCTTACTTCATATTCACCAAGATGAATGGATCCAACTATACCTAAGTTTAAAACAAAAAGGATACAAATGACCACCAATTGTATAAAAGTTATAACATTTAACCAATTCTGGCAACACAACTCATTTATTTTCTTCTAAAATGGCTATGGAAAGATAACAATCTTATACAGCCTAATTTCTGAACAATAACATTACAAATTTTGTAACAACGATATCTCGCGATTTCGTTGTCAATTATTTATTAGCTTTACTCCCATTATGTACTATTGTTACATTTTTCTTTGAATTATTATTGCGTGTAGGCTAATTACTTCATTTTACTAAGTCGGATGGATCCATATCCGACTATTATTTAACAAATTATATTATCCACGCAACAACAGAAGTGTCTTGTTTTGACCGACAATAACCAAAACGAAACAAACTTTGTTAGAAGACTGCCCATAATTTTTTGGGGCCGTTAAGAATTGGAGTACACTCAAATGTCATAGTGTTACTTCTATGCTTGTCATTGTTCTGAGTTAAGAACTCAGAACAATGACAAGCATTGTCTTCTTATTCTGAGGTTAAGAACTTAGAAAAAAACATTTCAGGCATAGAAAAACATAACAATCTGCCAGAAACTAGGCAAGTTATGCAATAACTCTTGTCTATTGTGTCTTGATCCTCATAAGCAACAGACACGATTGGCAAAAAAAGTTTTTGTATAGATTGCCCATTTCCTTGCAGAGTAACCCCCTTATTCATAAACGTTTTTTATCTAAGGACGAAGTAAAGCTGTGATAACAAGCTTGTTTCTCAGTGCCCAACGGCACTGAGAAACAGACATAGGGCCGTTGTAATTAGCTATTATTGTTGTATCTCAATATTAGCCAATCACAACGGCCCTATGTCTACGCACTGAGAAGACTGCCATGCCGTCAGCACTGAGAAATAGACTTGTTATCACAGCTTTAATCGGTCGTTAGATAAAAAACGTCTATGAATAAGGGGGTAATTTTTTCCGAAACTTGTAAATCTTAATGTCTCCAAAACCATGATGATTTTTAGGAATGGTCTTTTGTAGGAAGCTATTACAGCAGTAAGGGTAGCCTTTACTGACGCAGCCTAATCGACCTTTATATTAATAACTAGCTTTTGCCCGCGGCTCCGCCCGCGTTATAAAGTTTTTTAGGCTAAAGTTTTCCGTTATAAAAGTAGTAGTTTCCCGGGAGCCTATGTTCTTCCCAGGGTCTCAAACTGTCTCCATACCAAATTTCATCTTAATACGTTGGGCAGTTTTTGAGTTTAACACGTTCAAACAGACAGATGCAGCGGGGGACTTTGTTTTATAATATATTTTTTAGAACTTTTTAAGAGGAACAATCCCGTCATACATCATTGTTGCATAACTTTAACCGTTTACGCAGCGCACGCAACGGAAGCTCTCAAAACTAATAAATTGTCCCCGTTTTTGCAACATGTTTCATTACTGCTCCGCTCCTATTGGTCATAGCGTGATGATATATAGCCTATAACACTCCGGGAACAAAGGGCTATCCAACACAAAAAGATTTTTTCAGTTCAAACCGGTAGTTCCTGAGATTAGCCATAACTGCTCCGCTCCTATTGGGTATAGCGTGATGATATATAGCCTATAGTACTCCACGAATTAAGGGCTATCCAACGCAAAGATAATTTTTCAGTTTGGACCGGTAGTTCCTGAGATTAGCCATTACTGCTCCACTCCTATTGGGTATAGCGTGATGATATATAGCCTATAGTACTCCACGAATTAAGGGCTATCCAACGCAAAAAGAATTTTTCAGTTTGGACCGGTAATTCCTGAGATTAGCCATTACTGCTCCGCTCCTATTGGGTATAGCGTGATGATATATAGCCTATAGCACTCCACGAACAAAGGGCTATCCAACGCAAAAAGAATTTTTCAGTTTGGACGGGTAATTCCTGAGATCAGCCATTACTGCTCCGCTCCTATTGGGTATAGCGTAATGATATATAGCCTATAGCACTCCACGAACAAAGGGCTATCCAACGCAAAAAGAATTTTTCGATTTGGACCGGTAGTTCCTGAGATTAGCCATTACTGCTCCGCTCCTATTGGGTATAGCGTGATGATATATAGCCTATAGCACTCCACGAACAAAGAGCTATCCAACGCAAAAAGAATTTTTCAGTTTGGACCGGTAATTCCTGAGATTAGCCATTACTGCTCCGCTCCTATTGGGTATAGCGTGATGATATATAGCCTATAGCACTCCACGAACAAAGGGCTATCCAACGCAAAAAGAATTTTTCGATTTGGACCGGTAGTTCCTGAGATTAGCGCGTTCAAACAAACAAACAAACAAACTCTTCAGCTTTATATAATAGTATAGATTATTAGTGTATTTTCTATGCCAATATCATTTTAATTTAAACACCACAGGGTTAGGATTGCTGAATAAATAAATGACTCCTGTGGCATAATGGCGCAAAACATTAAGATGCAAGTAAAACAGATCAGCGATTCTGACAACCAAGAGATGTAGTATCTCTCGTTGTACTAATATACAGTAACCGCTAGGCTTATTGTCACGACAGCACAAGGAACATAACATTTAGAATAAAACACATAAATAAAGAAAAAGAAAACGTTTATTATCAAATTAAGTTTCAAACTCGTTGGCAAGGTTTCTACATTATTTTGTACCCGTTAGTTCACACATAACATCCAGTCACTGAGATTATCCCCTCTAACAATAAATTCTTTAAAAAACCTGTATATATGGGTTACTTAGTGATAGACTTTACATTAGTACGCGCCAAGAGCGAGAGACGTAAGAAATTAATAAATGACACGGAAGTAGACACAAATCTTCTATTTACTCCAAATATTACAGAATATACATACTAGTGAGATACCATCCTGGCTGAATGTTAAATCAAATCCATTAGGCGCTATCTTGACAAAATGGCGGTCGTTTAAACCGCGTCATTTAATCCGATATGGCGGGTCGCTGTACGCCAGGACGAGCAACTATTGACTTCGAGTACACATTTTTTGTTCTATCATAATTATAAAGATTTTATAAACAGTCTATTTAGTCACAAGGTAGTGGGAATGTTTTACATTGACACGACAATGATACTTAATATTAAACCTTAAGTAAATAAGTACCGTAGCAAATTACACTATTTAAACCGAAGGTGTTGCCAGAAAATGACCTGTTCATAAAAATTAAATACAAGTAGATATTTAGACTGTAACATTTTGGTATTTTAATTAATGCTATTTTTTATGTTATCATAAAAAAACCTAAATATATGACTAATTTGAACTGTTGGATTAATTCTTAAACACCTCATGTGTCAGTCAGGAAAATATTTTTTACATAATAATTATGCGTATTTAATTTTTACCAACATAAAGGTGACTGCACAATTTGTTTCAACATTAATTTGTCGTTGCACTGTACCTTAACGTCAAGCTTATGTGCAAGTTCAAAACAATTGTTTTTAAATACAGTCAAAAATGAAGTATTCAAACAAATTCTAAGAAACAATAGTAAAAAAATATATATTAAAAAGCAACAGTTTTAATGGATATTTATAAAGCATATTGTATTTACCTTTCGGTTACTCTAAAATTAAATTTACACCTATGCCTTAACTATAATCTTAAACTAAACTGGAAAGATCATTGGAGCTTGGATCATAACGAGCATTTACAGCAATAAAAATAAAAGCATTTAATTCGAACACAATGCATGGATAAGACCACACAATATGTTTTACACAACACACATGGCAGTGGGTTTGTTAAGTACACACGTAGTTTAAAAAAATACTAAAAATAATTGTCTTTAAAAATAATACAATATTCTACTTTGTATGACGTAAACACGTTCTTCAAGTCCATTTACGACACGCCGTTTTTGTAATACGCTTCATTACGTAAATGTATAATGAAGTTGATAGTTCGCCGCATCGCGTTTACTGCGCGTTTTACTTGCGTTTACAGCGCGCACTGACTCATTTAAAGGCATCAAGCTTAGTGTCAATACGTCATCAAACCAAATATTGTACATATGGCAGACATATATAATTTATAAGTGAGGTGGTATACAATACTTAATAGGATAAAATTCACCGTACTAATTAAAGGCCTTTTACTAGCAAATGCTCGTCACTCATGTAAAGAATTATTCTGAAAGCAGTTGTGTATTATTTTATTTCTTGATTGCTGGCCAGTGGCTTGAGTTTGTCTGCCTTGTTTGAGCAAGGCCTGAGTTTGCCTGAACCTGTGTTCACCACATATTAGATCAAAGAATATAATTTATAATGGACTTTTAAATCGGCTGTCGGAGGTACAGTTAAAAACCGATTAAGTAAAACATGATCGACGAAAATTCAACAACCAAAACGCTTTCAGAATCATTCCTAAATCATGCAGAACTTATACTTACAAATGTTTTAATTACCATATTTTAATATTAACTCGTATACTAATTCCACAGTATATTTCATACAGTCTGCATGATATGTCTAACCAGAGACACCACGCTATGATACCGATTACCGCTGGTATCTCCTTTCTATAGCTCAAAATTTCGGCATTGACTACAGACTGTATGAAGGTCTAGACTGTGATAATGTGTTCAATGGTGGGCATTTATATTGAGATTAAGATATCAACCGAATTGTTACGAGATTCGATTATATTCAAGTGAAATTGTCATGTCTTTGAGAAGTGATTGAAAATTTAGCAGATGTATGAAAGGGAACGGTATCATAATGCCCTGCACACACTTGGGAAAAGGTATCCTTAAAATTAAAATTTTAGTAAAATATTGACATTTTATTAGCGAGGTTAACCAGTAAATTAGCTTATAGCAAGTGTAGCTACAAAAAATACTCCAACTCGCGGTAGTGTGCCGAGTGTAAGCAGAATAATAAGTGAAATATATTCCTTTGATTATGTCGGGAATCTTGAGTACCTTTAAAAATGGGAGGAGTTCGTATAGAAATACAATGAAGCTGTTTTTACACATTATAAGGCGACACTTCAAATATTTTAAATGTGTTTTGTTTGCTATGCGATGTATCCTTTTCTAAGTGTGCGAGGGCCTTAATTAATATTTTCGCTTGAAATACACAACACGTACCTATTTATAGTAATAATAATTAGATTAAAGTAAAAAATTGATTCTAATACTTCCTAATATTCTTTTTAGAAAACATAACCCCTATCCCAATTGTTATTAAACGTAACGGTCCATTATAGTTGAAATCTATAAAAAGCAACTTTATTTCCTCAAGTTAATCACAATTTCAAAATTATCTGCTCAATGCTGGGTTTTTTCGAAAACTGACAACATATCTTTATATATTAAAAAAATATTTTATTGTTTTTTTTAAAAAAAGAACTGCTTGTAACGTATAATCCTAATATGATTTCGATGCGTACTTTTACAGCCACGATCAGAAACGTCATTAACTTCAGTGATCATTAAACAGTTTATGTAATTCGGTCATTGTCATCCAGAAACAAATCAACCTCTAATATTCTAAATATAAGAAAAAGATAACAAAAAGGTGGCCCTTAAATTTCAAAACTGACCTTTTGGAGAAATAGACTAAAATGGCCAATGAATAATTATTAAATTAAATGACGTCACAAGGCAGTTTATTTAAGTTCATTTTATAGTTCTCACCCCGGACTGGAAACGAGACGGAATCTCGGCGTGCGCTTAAGAAATTAATCTTAGACAGATACGTCGAACATTAACATCTTGAATTTTATAAAATAATTTCCATTCTAATTGAGCGTATCACGAATTCACACATTCTCACACAACCTCTTCGATGTACTTTAAAAAATAATTTATGTAGAATATATATTACTTTGTACTAGATTAAACATGACAGACAAAAAACGACTTCAAAGTTAAGAAGACATGATTTTCTTTTGTGTGTCTGAAACCTGGTGCATATTAGATCAATATGGCATGCGACTGTTCCATTGATCCGCTATTTAGTGCCTTTATATAACTAGAATTATTGTTTTTTTAATTAAAATAAATATATATGATGGAAACTATTACCAAAACGTTTTCTGATCATCTTTAATCTAATACGAATCTGGTCAATTTAATACTATTAGGAAAATGCTAGTGGACAATACTATAGTACGATTCACATTATACGCTTACAGGGCAGCGGGTTTAGAGAATTTCAGTAACAATTATCTATGGATTTTTTAACCACGAAGTTACACTCATAACTATTTTAATGTGGTTTTTTCTCCGTGAACTTTTATGAAACTACACTGTCCCGGTGCTGCCTAGTTTATACACGGCAGTGATCATTCGCATAAGTTACTTGTTAGTACTTTGTTACCGGTTCAAGTTACAACCGCATACATTTGTTAGTAGAGGTATGCCTGATATTTTTGAAGGCACATCGAAGTACCCACAAACACCACACCATCCGCTTACTTCAATGGAGCGTTGAAAGTTCAAAATGTTGACTGAGCGCTGTATTTTTTATTTCAACCCAGCAAAGGGAAGACACTGCACTATTTCTTTTTATATGGACATGGAAAATGACATCATTACAACTAATTTTAAAAGGAGTGGAGTCCAAATAGCGTCGAATGACGAGAGATGATTAGCCTTCGCTGGTCTGTTGGGAACCCAAGATGATCCTGGAATGGGATACTTACGTGATGGTGATGTTAAGTATATAAATACTATCCCAAAAACAGTTTACTCACGCTGTTACTCTGCCGAGGTTTCCGCACCCTAAAGTGCTTTTTGCAAAAACAAAGAGGTTACCTGCATGGGCGCCGCCAAAATTATTTTTAGGGAGGTGTATCTGCAACTACACACTATAGTAGGTTACATAAAATCTTGTTTTTTTTGCCTAACCACCATCGTTGACATTATTATGAGCCAATAAGAGAGTTAATGACGTCATGTTTAGTTTAAGCACTCCTGTTGGTCAACATTTTCACCTCAACTCATCAGTGGCCGAAGCCACAATGGTTTTGTTCAATCATTTACGTCAAAAGGAAACACATATATATAAGAGAATGATATATCGTAGCGATACTCTGTCGCTTGGGTCACTCCTATGCAGGCTTATTTTGACATTGCGCTACTAAATGAAACCACATACTTATTTTAATTTATGCCACTACTAATACAGTAAGAGACTCTGTCGCAGCGATTACATCAAATTATCAGAAATACACTCACGCACACGCCATATTTCAAAATGATTAAAAATACAGAAAATTAAAACCGGAATTTTTGGTAAAAATACCCACCATTCATGGATAAATTTTGGCACAAAGTTAGCAGAGGTGTAGACGAGTACATAGGTTCATTTAATAATGGAATGTCAAAATGACCCTGTATATATATTTTTTAGTTTTCTATCGGCGTTAAAGATTGTACAAAACTGTTTTGGCTAACCCCAGGGTCCTAATTCCCTATGCCACAAGTTATTTTGACAGTTCACGTAACGCAACTCCTCGCGTTTACGTCAAAATTGGCATACAGAGTACCATTCCGCGCTAACTTCACGAAGTTAACGAAACACGGACGTAGTTCTCACTGTCATAGAAAATAAGGCCCTGGGCTCTAGGCTCGACATCCATCATTACCACACTCGCCCCATGCTATAGTTATAAAAAAACATCATCTTACTAAATGGACAGTCAAGTTGATGATAACTTACAGAGAAACACATGGATTAGCGAAACGAGTCGTTTTTCTATGTTAAGTACAATTTACTGATTTTTGTTGGTTGATTGTTCAAATACAAATTATAATCGGCTTTGTACTTTTATGTCGATTAATAAATGAGTAGAGCTCGGTTTTTTTTTTATAAAACATACGATAATATATCACTGCATCACGCTAAGGCATGATTTAGATAGGGCAGCTATAAAAATATGTGGTCACATTGATTGTAAAACTGCGCTCTTGTATTTTAACAAATATGAAATGGTTTATGAACAGTTATTTACCCAATTAATTTTATCCTTTCGCTGCAACAAAACAAATGTTTATTCAAAGTAAGACTATGTATTGAAAGCCGTCTGAGGCCCTAACTTGGCTGCATGCTCCCTGTTGGTAAAAAAAAAACAAAACCCAAACATGGTATATCGTCCAAAGCCATATAATTGTATCTTATAATTTGGGCGAGTCTTACCTAGCATTAAGATGTTAGGAAATTGAAAATTAAGTTTTTCCTATACAGGCTCATACTAATCGTCCAATCGGTTGATTTTATTTCTATAACTCGTTTCGCAATAATTTTCATAACGTACGCAATATTTTACACCTAATTAACTAACTAAACATTACAAGTATACTGGGACAAGATCTAAGATATTCCAAAGGTCACATAAAGTAGCGTAATTAATGTGGCAGTATCTGTTAAAGGTAATTATAATTATCAAGTCTAGTTAGACGGGCATTTTGAAACCGTATAATTGACATGCACCCTAATGTGTTTTTAACAGACTTGAAATGAGGCCTGTATAAATATTGAAGGCGCTGCAACATATGTTATTTTCATTGATTTATGATCAAAATCGATCCGTGATTCGCTGTCAACAAGGTTTATCGACTCTGGCCATCAACATCATGGCCATATCTTAACACATATTTAGTGTAAAGGACTCCTATGTTGATATAATAGCGAAGAATACCTTACGGCCCAAAACACCCGCCTGTACCCCGCTTTACAATCATTAAAAGATTATCAAGGTATGTTAAAAAACCAAACATAATTTAAACGTTCACAATAATGTACAGTTACGTGATTGAATAAAAATAATACGTTCAAAAACACATATACAGTCTTTAGTTAACAGCGATTGTGGAAAAAATTTTATGTGTTCCATTTAGTCTATGGTACAACATTCAGTGGCAGTGCGTTATATTAAAGGAGTTTCAAAAACATCTATACATCTAAGCGTGTCCGCTAGGGGTGGGTCTTATTTACAGGTGTTTAGGGCGCTTCTATATAGAACCGAGTGGTACGGACATAATGACAGACTTTTATACTATTGTTTAATATTTTTATTGGACAAGAGATATGTTTTACCTGCTTAAAAAAAACAAGTCCTGTATTTGACCCGTATATATGTTTTTATGTCCATAATTTTTCTCAAAAACTATGAATCCGATTTGGAAGAAGCTTTTGTATGGTTTAATTTCCCCTTTATTGAGTTTCCACTGGTTCTAGGGTCTTTCGAAATTAGAGAAATGTTGGTGATAATAGTGTAATAGTGATTACTCAATAATTATTTAGCCATTAAGATTGAAGTTCTTGTAAAATGTATGAAACAAGTGAAAGTCAACTTTAGAATAATATTGGCAAACTGTTTCATAAAGAAATACTGAATGGGCCAAAATGCTATACAACATACGATATAATCAGCATTTGTGAGTAAGATTGCACTACATCTTCCCTTCCACATATTGGCTCCATGTCTAAGTGTAGTCATAAACTGACATCAACTATGTGGTTAGTACTTTAAATGAATTGTTATTGATCAGATATACATTAGAACCAATTTGTATACAGTGCACTGTATGCAACACCATTTAAGTCAGTTTTTGAATAAACTACTACAACAGTGTCAATATAGAAACGGGGATATACCTGACAATCTTACGTCACCAGTGCTAACAACATAATACAGCCTATTCTAAACACAACACTTGGTTCCCTCCTGTATAAACCCACCCCCGGACCGCATAATACAACATTCAATGACATAAAAGAGTCGTAGACTCACATGGTAATGTGGCTGGAGCCACTTGGTTGAGTCTAGAGGCCTGTGTCGACCCCGTTTAAGGGTCGAACGCGGGCAGGTTGGCGATTTTCTGCTTCACCTCCTCGGAAGTGTCATCGCAGAGCAGCAGAGTGTGGGAGTAGCCCATGGTCACTTGAGATATGTTGAGGCCATCCATGCGGCTCACTTCCTTGGGCTTTGCTGAGGATTTGTTTATCTCGCCCATACCCTGGAATTACGATATCATGTTAAATGCTTTGACATATCAAAGCTAAGAAGACGAATTACTTTTAGCAAGTTTAAACATTACGGTTATTGTAAATTATCTTCTTTTTTAAATATTTCCCAAAACAATATTACATACTAAGGTTTCAGTCCCCTGGCACCCAAACTAGGATAAACTGTATTTTGGGTGACAGGGTCCGTCCACAAGTATAATATAAGTATTATTTTACATGTAATATATTAGGTATGAGAGCTTTAAGGTAGCCGAGGTTAAGGACACTATGTATCCCAGAGAATAATGTGCAATGAGACATGTTCAACATTTTGCATCAATGCTTGTCACCGATATTTGCACTGTGAGCGTTATGAGCTATTTTTATTTAGATTCTGTACACTATTTATGATTTTAAGGTGACCAGCGAATAATATAGCCATAACTGATCGACATTTCATGCTAATGTGATAACCATTTGTGGTTTTAAATATCAGATGGGTGCTTAGAGCTATTATGACATTTACAACAATAGAATCCTTACCAGTTCCCCGTATGTGGGTGAGACGCCCCACGCGATGAGAGAGTCGTCCGCCGCGATCACTATCGACGTGTTACTCACGCCCACGCTCTTGATATTCCAACCTGACGATACGAATACCTTCGTTGTAAAAAAACATTATGACATACTCAAGAGAAGTCCTGCAAAACTACTATGAAACGTCCGGCCGAAATTTCGGACCCGAACGAAACATGCACGGAATACGAAGTCAGCAGTTAGTTACTTCGGATTTGAGTCTTTCAGTTGGGTATCATGGGTTTTATCATCAATCCAGTAATAAATCGTAACCTATTATAATTAGTTATATAACAAATGTGATATAATGACGTAATTAAAATATTACGTTGCCTTTAGCCAAAGAGCAAGAAACACGTACAACGGAAACCTATATTATATACGGTTTACAATATAAATCCTACATATAAATAGACGCCCTTGTTACATTCCTCGCTAGCTCTTGATGGTGTTCATCAAGAGTTAGCTCAGGGTCGTTTGAGGAATGGAGAAGGCATATAGCCTCTGGTTGTTCTGGTTTAAGTACATTTTTGGTGTAAAATACGGGTAGGTTAATACAGAGCATGGTATCATCACTTCGAGTTGGACGTTTTATGGTCGGTATTTTTGTAGCCCCGATTTATCTCGTAGAGGTGTCTGATGATGCTCTACCCCGTGTGACATTTGTCCGTAAGACAAGCAAGATTAACATAGCTGTACTACTCACCTCCTAGTGGTGGTAGGCCTGATCCGTCTTTTCCCGCTAAAAAAAGGGCAAGCTCCGTGTACAATATTAAATCTAAATCCGTTCATCGATTCTTACATTTACTTCTAACAACAAAATCTTCACAAGTTCTAAGATTATATAGAGCGGACATTGGGAAGATGGTCATACAAAAATTTTGCACTTATGTGATAGTAACTCAATGTAGCGTGAAACAGCAAAACATCAATGTAAAGTACTTCATATTTTATCCATTGCACGTTTTTAATACGAATATTAACATATTTTCTATAAAAATATTATTTTTGTCAAATCCAAGGACGCTGTGACATCTTGTCATACGAACATTTCAAATAACAACGACTTATTACCAATTACCAATCGGTAATATCATTTGGAGCAAATATTTGGGCCCTGATGTCCGGTCTACAACTAACTATATACTTTAATATTTTTGTACACAAACTATAAAATGTATGATATAAGTATAACAAACTAAGTTTGGTAACGGAGGCAGCAAAGGTTGTATATACGTATAATATATTTTAGCTCTGGACGGATAAACAATATCTCGCGAAGAAGTTCGCAACTAATTGTCACTCCATTGCTCATGGACAGTTCATAGCCGAGGTAATATCACAAGAACTGCCGATTTCATTGAAAGGATGTGGATATGGGGAATCAGAATGAAATCAGAATACGGTGTGCATAATATATAGTAATTATTAATTGATTAAAAACATTTATAAAATCACATTTATACAGCTAATTTATTGGTATGAACTAGTTTTAGGCCACCGTCCCAACACAAAATCAGGACGCGGAGATATGAGGGGGCATAATGTAGCCCAACCTCCCGCAATTGTTACATTGGGTAGTGGATTACAAGAGCAGCAGGTACAAAGCCATAAACAATATGACAGGTAAATGCAGGCAGTCCACGACTTCGTCGTATCGAGTTTCGTCGAACAATGTTTTGACACTATTCCTCAAGAATACGTCAATTGTTTTGATTTCCGGCATAAAGAGAATTCATTTGTCGCTTATTAAAGTTACACACATATACCAAAGATAACGACTGATTTCATAAGTACATAATTATTTAGAGAACTTGCTTTTGAAAATGCCCTAACCCATGTAAACATATAGGCACTTTGAGTGAAATCGAGAGAGTCGTTTGTCTGATTTGTTATGCAGGGTAAATATATAAGATTGTTACATATTTCACAGTTTAGAAATGTTGAGCGTATACAAAAATATATATATTTGATATTATATGTTTAAATATTGTAGTTTTAGGAAGTGTATTAGTTGATAGTTACTATAGTTAATAGCGACAATATTGTATTAGGTTTAAGGTACCTGAGTACCTAAGTACCTGATATTGTTCAAATGATGATGATAAATAAATAAATAAAAATAAAAAAAAATATGAAAATGAATATGTCTCGATTTACGTCGCGTATTTCGAGAACCTAACACGCCGTAAGTACGAGGTCTGCCTGTAAATTACCATTGATGTGTATATTGTCATCATGTGATCGCCTCAGTAGCGTAACTTCCCCGAACAATTAAAGCAGGGTTTCCTAACCTACGGTACGCGGACCCCTGGGGGTCCATAGGCCCCTCTCAGGGAGTCCGTAGGAAAACCAAAGTATCATATCACTTCAGTAAACGGTCCACGTGTCATAGTAAGGCGGCATTAGGGGTCCGCACTTAAGAAAAGATTGAGAAACCCTGAATTTAAGTGATTTTGTGGTTTTCTACTCAATATCAGGGTATTGTGTGTACTTATAAGTCATGTAATGTATAGTATTGAGTGTAGTCTAATAAAGAGCCTAAAACCATCAACACGTCTTAAGATATATCCTTCCATTACACGGCTTTCTATCATATAATTTACTATATTTTCATTATTATCATTTATTTCCTTCCATTACATCAGCTTGAACTCTTATACAATGCTCAACAAATAGCAACAGCCTCGCCCCTTTTTATTTGGAACCGACCATATTTTTACATATTTTCTTACTGACTGCTGACCACAGCGCGGATTTACAGTTCACTGAGAAACACGCACGCACATATACTTATATACTCGTAGATAATACTGTAACGTTCGTGGTAAAATATTACTTGGTTATACTAATAACCAGCTCTTTCTTCCGGCTTTACCCGCGTGAAGGTTGTCCAAGATAAAAGTCCCGGGATACAAAGTAGCCTATGGACTTTCCAGGGTCTCGAACTCTTCATACGGTGGTTTGCTTCATGATTGAATGAGTATAATGTTGTTCCACATTAACACGTGTGTTAGTTTTAATTTGCGCGGAAATCATTGAATACGAGCTTATAATACTTTTAACTATAATTTATACTTCCGAAATTAAAAGTTACCTCTTGAGCTTTCGCGTCATTTACTGCAAAAAACCGAAAATAGAGTTGACGATATTTCGAACGGACGTGACTTCATGGTGGCATTTAATACGAAGAAGACGTAAATTGCCAGTTTTCGGATTGAACTCATTAAAATGCGAGTGAATTCATCCATTGATTCCAAAACTTTTTAATTGTGTTGTACAGTAGTGTTTATTATCTCTTATTTTATTAACATTTATTGCTATAATACATCAATATAATCACAACAAATCAACTTTTATCACCCAAGCACGTTTAACCATAAAAATTCATTGAATCATTGTTTAGAATCCGAAATAAAATTACGCTCCGAAATTTCGTGAATTCGTTGACAGACTGATTTCAAAACAATGTAATACTATATTATATACAAATATTATAAATAAGAAATTTTCTGAATATATAAATATTTGTTAGAAATAAACGGTGGAACCGCTTGCAACACTAAATAAAGTACAAAGGATCGATAAACTTATATCGTTTCAAAATAAACGAAGTTCACGTTCCTGATGTTTTTAATAAGTAATATTTTCATTACACACTAATTAGTACAGATAAGCAAACTGCTGAATATCTAAGGTAGTAAAAAGAAGACTCACCGGTGAGATCGTGGACTGGTTTCGGATACATGTTGGCCTCCCCGGTCCTCTTGGTCTGTCCGAACATGAAGAGGGCACCTGCAGGTATGCATTAGTATTGCTGTAGACATTGTCACCATTAAGGCAGTCTTTGCACCACTAACCCTAGTAAGCTAAGATCCATAGTAGAACATGTTATGTCACTGAGCAGTGAAATCTTATTTTTCAGTCAAGTAGCTATAGAAACTCTTAACACTTAAAGCATCTGAATGTTTGCCGGCAAACATGACAGCTAGATGACATTACGCTTGTCACGGAAAAATAACCTTATTTTGTAGTATATAAGGTTATATTCCCGTGACACACGTAAATGTCAATGTAATAATACATAATCAATATTGTATGGACTATATGAAAGTCCTATGCATAACTACCTGTATCTGAACTGGCTATATGACAATGTAAATATAATCGCATTGGATGTAGCTCCTGTAAGATTATATTTAATAAATAAATAAAAGTTTATGGCCACTGAACAGTCCCTTAAGAAAAAGAAAGTATGCAAGTTGAGAATATTTAATTTTGAATGACCAACAGCCAAATAGTCATTAAATGTGAAGTTTAAGTAATGATAAAAAAAGGAAATGACATAGTTAATTGCAACAGCACATCTTTTCTTATTTGAACAGATCATCAATTATAAAGTTATAGCTCTTATTTCACGACTACCTACTACAGATTCTTAAATTTGAATTTTTTTGTTAGGTGAGTTGCGGTCACATATGCTTTAGGAACCACATATTGACCTTGTTCTGTACGATATTTAGAGTCAACCTTATTAATTAAATTTTGACCAATAGGGGACCGGACTCATTTTTGTTCTTTATTATTATCAAATATTTACGTTATATAAATTATAACAGAGAAAAAAATATTTAAATCCGGTAAAAAATCAACAAGTTATAAGTCTTTTAATTTCGGCAGAAGGGGTAAGTAACAAGAAACAGAAAAGAGGCGCAATACCCACGTGTGACGTCATCGGGCATTACGACGCGTGTGAAAGAAAGAGATGAAGCGATATCCCCACTTCGCCCCCACTTCGGCACATAGTAATATTTGAAATATGAATTACTGACTCATTTTTTAACCAATTTTAATGCAGTTTTCACAGGAGGGTTTCTTTTTCGTATTATCAACCATATCATATAGAATAATGTACAAAATCGAACACAGGCCGGTCCCCTATTGTCATTTAAGTTACAATAAATGCGTCGAGCTAAAATCTGTCGTCAAATATTCGTGACATTTTTTTAAGACTGACATCCCCCTCAATGGTCAGTTTCTCCATTAACAGTTTATTACCAATTCCCTAATCTTTTTTCATAATAATGACATGGCTTTTAATCTATATATATAAACATGAATCCCTATTTCCGTTGGTCACGCCATCACGCGTGAACTGCTGGACCGATTTCACTATTGTTTTTGTTGTGTCAGAAGGTTCTTATGAAAGAAAAAAATCAAAAAAATTGCGCGGAAAATTAGAAAATATAACGACAATATTAATTTTACATAACTGTCAATGGTTTGAAATAACTGTCAGCGATCGACATAATGAGCGCGCGCATACATAGTTAAGACAGGACAACATCTGTCGGGTCAACTAGTTTTGCTTTAATTTTCAGCAGTACTGACCGTAATCATTGACGGCGAGGCTGTACGTGCCGCCGCAGTGTACGGAGCGGACGCCGCGCGCCACCGTGTCGAAGTACTTGATCAGCCGCGGCACGCTCTCGTCCTTCTGCTCGGCGTGACCGAGCCGCCCGAACCCGCCGAAGCCCCAGCTGAACGCACGCTTCTTGGAGTCTATCGCGACCTGTTAATGTTAGTAATATTACTTCTAACACGTTCACTGCGTTTCATGTCAGTTGTGATTCTTGGGCATAATACATGTGCAGCTCACATAACGAATACCATGGACGTGGTCGTGGAAATACGTCCAAGGTCTTTAAACAATGATTAAAAAAGAATTGGTGTTGTCGGAAGCCATTCTCACTCACTCGTGCCGTGCAACGCCAGTGCGAAACAATACTGTGCCTGCTGCGCCGCACTTATGGATAGTTCATTATTGTCACGCAGCACTCAAGAATCCCCCCCGAGGCAATATTTGTGCGCTTGGTCTCCACACCAAATGCACGCCCATGCATGGGGGCATATTTGCCGCGACTCTAGGCACACAGTTCAATGTGTGTACCTCATGGTTGCTAAATTCACATTGAGGCCTATAAGGGTTCTCGAACATTTCCCCTCCCTCTCCCTTCCAACTATCCTGAGGTGGCTCCTCCTTCCTCTTCTCTTCCTTCACTTTATCTCCTCCCTTCTTTCTCCCAGGCCCTGAGACCGGATAGCCGTGGGTCGCCAGCGTACCGTCCGCTGGCACCCTCGGTTATAACGGTAGGGCCTACCAACTCCTCACAGGGACTGCCGTTGTTGCTAAGCCGGGGGATCGCTTGTATACCGTTCGCAGGTTAACCCCGGGGAAAACCACGGCAGATCTCCAAAAAAAAAAAACATGTTCAGAAAATTTTAAGGAACAAAATGGTTGCTGCAAGCATTGTTGTGACAAATGGCCAGGGATAATCATCTATCGTCGTTCGAAACTATCTAACCATATTCCACTTATTTTGGCATACCGATATAAAAATAGACCACAGTATAACCTGTATGAAGGTACAGCCCGCTTGCCTGGTGATAAATGACACGGCTGTACATTGACATTACTATTCCCAGCAAATCTTTAGTATACAAAGCAGTTCTAGCAGTCTCTTTACTAAACTGACACACTGCAATATAAACTATTTTATGAAACATCTCTACCTACCCTTAAAATGGAGTAAAGGCATGCTATTGCATTTGTAGTACACGTATAGTTAGTCCCAAATTTTACCGTCACCTACATGGTTAGCAGGCCAATTCAAGACTTGAAATATACACTCTAGTGGTCTTATCGATTGGTTCTAAAGGCTTCCTGTTCGATTATTTACCGTGTGATTATTCCCGCAGGAGAAGTCCACAATGGCGACGTCCTTCACAGGCGCCACGTACCCATCCTTGGACTTCTGCACGAACAGCGCGACCTGCTTCGGCACAGTCTCGAAGTGGAACGACAGCTTCGTAGACGTCACGAAGTACTTGCCGTCGGTGTTGTGGCCTGGAATCAGTTGTTGATGGATTCAGTTTGTGTTGTGAGTTAGAATCACTGGATTAGGTTTAGAACGTGCGACTCCGCTTGCATTTATTCTACCCTGAATATTAATCATATGAAAATATTATGTTAGACATGGTCAGCGCAGCTTTGTATTAGTAAAGTATTGTGACAATTGTTACATTAGTACCACTCGATATTCCTATAAACGGTTCTTAAGCTTGATATTTTGTAAAAACTGAGAATCGTAAGTTGATCGAAGTATACAAGTGTTATAATTATTACAAAGTAAGTGTGGACATAAAGTTTTATTTTACACATATATCAATTATTGCAGAGCTCTAAGCAAAATTGCATGTTTACTTATAAAGGCATATTCGTTAGAAGTTTATCACTTTACACTCTAGAGATCTATATTTAATAGTCCTAACTAGGTTGCCTTCTCAATTATTGCTATGAATGACGCGATGAGCTTGCCATTCGCCTGATGGTAAGCGAAACGATCAGTCATAAACAGTAGAAACACCATCTAACACCTTGTATTACAAAGTATTGTTTGGTTTCCACTGCGCTCGCCATTCTGAGACATGTCTCACTATGTCCAGTAGTTACACTGGCTACAATGTCCTTCAAACCGGAACACAACAGTGACTACACACTGCTGCTTGGCGGTAGAAATAGATATTGCGGTGGTACCTACCCAGACGGACTCTTACAATATGAGAGACCTACCACATCACACTCTCACATGTGTAAAAATTTAAGCTAAACGAACGCAATATTACGTAATGTAAATAAATTTTAGCAAATGCTGCGCTATGCGTTTGTTAAAAGTTCTATAAAATTCGCATAGGAAGCGTTGCATTTTACGTAAAATTAAAAAAAAATTATAAACTCGCTATATTTGTCATGGCACAGCAAAAAATATAACCAAAGGTGAGCAAAAAGACAATGAATCAAATTACATTTGATATTTCTATGTTTGATTGTATAATAGCTTTGCTCATGGTTGGTGTAAAGAATTCAGGATAAAATTATAAGTAATACACATATTGGGGCTGCTTAAGATGTACTACACCCGAACAAAAATCAAACCATAATTTTATAATAGCACACTCTCACTCTCATACCACTGAAGACATTGTCATCCCAGGAAACTCAGTTATGTTTTTGGAATTGAGAATAATTTTTAATTGCACAAACTGGGTATCAAACCTGAACATTTCACAAATCAAGAACATTGCCACTAAGCTCATAAAGTATAATTTGCTTTTAAAATAAATTATATTTTCAAATGGATAATTAAATTTATAACCTCACAACTTAGTCAATCTATGCTAAATGCTATGCTAAATTAAGAAATATTTAATTAAAATTTATTTATTTGCACTTCATATACAATAAAAATTGTACATAGGCGGACTTAATGCCATAGGCATTCTCTCCCAATCGACCTTAGGGTGGAGCAGGTATGAACAAAGTAGGTGCATCAAAGAAATCTGTTGCGGTGAGCAAATACAACAGTAGATATAACTAATATGATGTACACAACATACTCTTATTAAAATAATGACCCATTCCAAAATTGCCAATTTGTGGGAATCGTCAAACAACCAATTTGGCAATTTCTTTTTCGACCTTTTAGTTTTTTCCCTTTTTTTTTTCATGCTATAGACTTCATTTTTACTTATCTTTAATAAGCTCAATTTTATAGCAACTTTAAAAAAAAGGTATCAAACAAAAATTACTTTTCCGACGACTGCGACAAATTAACAATTTGAAGATAGGTCATTATTTTATTAAGAGTGCGACAAATATTAATGAACTAGTTGACCCGACAGACGTTGTCCCGTCTTAACTATGAATTTGCAGCGCGCATTCCGTCAATCGCTGACAGTTATTTCAAACAATTGACAGTTATATAAAATTAATATTTTCGTTAAGTTTTCCTAAATTTTCTAATTTTCCGCGCAATTTTTTTAATTTTTTCTTTCATAAGAACCTTCTCCTGACAATAACAAACACAACAAAAAAAAATATAGTGAATTCGGTCCAGCCGTTCACGCGTGATGGCGTGACCAAGGTAAATAGGGATTCATTTTTATATATAGACTAGATGACCCGGTGAACTTCGTATCACCTACATACATTTATTATTATTATTCATCGTGGAACGCAATTTTGCCATACAATACGTATGTTATCATTATCTGTCTCTCGCTAGTCGAGAGTACGGTTTACGCGTGCGGTAGCTTGTCGCACATTTGATTAACTTCGACGATCAAAGTCATCTTCTCCGTGGCATTTTGCGACAATAACAATAAATAAAGTTCTCACGCACTGACAAATTGATGATAGATTTTAATAATAGTCTTGAAATTTATTTATTTATTTTTATTTGAACAAAATAAACCAAGGAAATCGGACCTCATATTACAACTATGAAACAGACTTATTTCTGAATACATCTATATATATGTTACAGTTCTTTATTTCTAAAAAGAGAAAAAGACATGAAATGTTTGACAGGTAGGAACATTTTGTATTGAAAACTTATATTGTCGTTTTTAGTATTTTCCGTTATTTATTATTTATGTTCGTCACCGTTTAATCCATCCCTGGACTTCCACAAATAATTCAAAACCAAAATTAGCCATATCGGTCCAGCCGTTCTCGAGTTTTAACGAGACTAACGAACAGCAATTGATTTTTATATATATAGATTATAATTAAATTGATGTGATAGTTGTAAAGACATCTTACCCAACTGCCCGTATTCCGGCATGCCGAACGAGTGCAGGATCCCGTTACAGTCCAGGATCATGGAGAACTCGGCACCGCACCCTACCTTCACAATCGGAGCGCCGCTGTAAATACATATGGATATAATGGTATAATATCGCTGGTAGTATGATATATTTTATATCCGCCAGGATAGCGACCAACGTACACAAGGTGTCAAAACCAGTCATAGTGACCCAGGCCGACATAATTGTGTCGACTACCGACGGGTTATCTCTCATCAGTCATCAGATCGATAGTACATGCGGCCGGATATAAAAGGAGTAAGAGCAGTCAGTCTTGTTTACGACGCGAGCTACGAGCGATATCGAAGTGATACCATGGATTGCATGTTACCGCGTGGTATTTGTAATATAATAAGGTGTTTGTAAATGTAAAACGGCTCTTAATCAACAGCCGTTTTCAATAAACGATCCCAATCTTAATCGTAAATCCGATTTCGAGAATGAATCAATCAAAATAAGTGGTTTTAAGCATGTTAAAAAATAATTTGTTCTGATTGGTCCATTTTTGAGATAGATCGAAAAAACGATCAAGATCGTTTATTGAAAATGGCAGTAAGTGTATTCGTGTGCTTTAGTGTTGCAGTGTTAATTCACGTGCTGCTGTGTTTTTATTCAGTGTTTTGGTAGTTAATAAAGTGTTGTGTTATTCAAAGTACCATCGGTATTGCCATTGTCTATCAAGAACCCTAGCATATAACAATATAGTTTTGCATGACAATGGACCCTCCTCATCACTGGTATATTATTTGGCAAGTCTCAAACGCATACTGTCAATGTTTACCCCCACTTTTACTTAAGAGACTTTAAGACTTTCCCGCCCTCACACCCACCACTACAACTCCTGTAAGCCAGGATCAGCAGTGGCACGCATTATGACACCGAGCGGTGAAGCTCGGCGAGTCTCAGGGAAAACTAATAAGTCATTATCCCGCAACGAAATTAATCAAATAGGATAAGATACTTACTTGTATTTGATGCGCGTCGGCTTGACCACTTGGGGCGTGGTGTTCCCGATGCCGCACTGACCGCTCTTGTTGTCCCCGCATGCGTACACGGTGCCGGTGTCTGCGCAGACATTATTATTATAAATTAACCCATTTGCCATCGGAATGATTGGAATGTTAGCCGGCTCACATGACAGCTACATGACATTCCGCGTGTTACGGAAAAATAACCTTATTATGTAATAAATAATAAGTTTATATTCCCGTGACACGCGTAATGTCATGTAACATGTAGCTGTCATGTTAGCCTGCTAACATGTCAAGCATTAAGTAGTTAAGCGAAACCAAATATTTGTTTCACAGGTGACATAAATTGTAAAGGCTGCGGTAAAATATTTGACACGTGAAAATTTTTTATACTAATGTATGTTACCACAGTATAGGGAGTTTGAAAATAGGAACTAAATCATGCACTTTACACAACTCCTGACAGTCCCATCTTGGAGAAAGACTACGCTGCGTTTGCGCATTATAGAGACATGTAAGGCAAATAATCATAGAAGTAACAACCAATATGTATTGACGCACACAAGATATCAGCAGCGCTTGAATGGAAACATCCATACAATTTTACTGATCAAGAGACCAATGCTCAAGTATTTTTTGCACATTTCAAGTGCAGTTACGTATTATATATAAGTATATGCCAGTCCTATTTTAGAATGATATAACCAACATTTCCCAAACAATAGGTCGCTGACCACAGATAGATTACGAGTGGTCAACCATGCCACTGATACACAGGAAAAGTAACTAAAGTTCACAATGAAAATGCACTCCTTTTATAATATAATTATATATAAAAATAACTTCTTGAAAGTCAAGAACTATGATGACCTTATAAGTTTTTGTTAGTTGACTCGTATCATCAACTTTGGCTACTACTGATATAGATAGTACATCCATAGAGTTTGCTGATCACAACTTACGATCCTATTATGGAACGGTATTACGGGAGGATGTATTTGTTGAAGGATTTAAATATAAATTTAGCTGGCTGATATTTTAAATGTCATTGTGCTTTCCATAACGGTGGAAAAATAACAAGAACAAAAATGGTGTTATTGTTATACATTCGATGTAGCGTAAACTCCGCTTATAGTAAATAAACTATTTTTAATTTTACAAGTAATAACGCACTTAGTTTATAAATTCTAAGGGCGTTATTACTCTGCAACATATACCATCCCTAACATGAGTCATTGGAAGGATGCTGGTATTTATAGCTCAGGTCTTCCTATTTTAAGTACCAGCCGAAGGCAAATTTAAATTTAATTTATAGAGAATTTTGTAGTTATGATTGTTATTTGTTTTCTTTTCTTTTGTAACTTTGAGACTTCGAACTACAGTCTGACAAATTTAATTATTGTTACTCGTTTGTAAAGGATACGCGATACAAGTTATAAACTTGTGCGCATCCTAACTCAGTTGTAATAACCAACATAATGTAAGTGCTATGATTTTTAAATAAATAAATTAATATACTTGTATTTAAATACGCTTGTAATATTTGTAAGAGAAATAGGATAAAATAAATAAATAAGAATAAAACAGTATTTGGTATTCACCAGTGACAAAGAGCGTGTGGTGCCTGCCAACTGCTGCGTGGATGATGCTCTTGCCGCGCAGCATCGGCACCGGCTCGGGCACGTTGCGCGTCGTCGTGTCGCCAAACCCGAGCTGACCGCACGTGTTGCGACCTGAATCCAATTACAATTCTAGTTTATTCAATGTCACCAATAGTAACCCACGTAAGTGTGTGGCGTACCCTACACCTACACTGTTAGCCGGCGGTGGCGAAAGGCCTTAACATAACCGCGAAGATCAACTCGCGAAGGTCGATATTTCACTGGACCTCACTCCACTTATTATCAGCTGAAGTGGGTTCACTTTGCTGAGCCCGAATAAAAAAAAGAGGACTTTAAAATGTTTGCTGGCAATCATAGTCAAAGAGATTGTAGTGGGTAAATTGATACTTCACATACTTTTCAGTCTGTTTCTGGATAAAATCGCGAGTAACAGTCTACGGTCAAGCCATTATACTTAATGTATTATTTGATGAGCCTGAAATTATTTAACATCATTATTAATGTTGGGAGAATGTTAAACATAATGTTTGTGGATAATGTTTTTGTTGCCTTTGTCTTGTGAATATAGTTTTATAGTTTTTACTCTTTGGTAATTGGTAATGGCTGTATAGAATTTAAATTTAAATTTAAAAAGCTTTCTGTTGTTTCTTGTTCTTATAATAAAACAGTTCGTTTGTTTGGTATCCGTGTATAATTTCAACAGATTATGGGCCCAGTCTATTAAAAAATAGCCCAGAATACCAATAGATCAAACAATATTTTATTGAGCAAAAGTACAAACGTTCGTAATTATCACCATAGTGGTTCGTCGCAATAATGGCTACGACAAATCTTCAAATAGCAAAATTAGCCGGGCGAGAAAACTACTCGACATGGAAGTTTGCGGTAAAATCTTATCTAGAACACGAAGATTTGTGGGAGTGTGTTGATCCGGACATTAATGTCGATATCAAAAATGACGTAAAAGCCAAGTCAAAAATCATTCTGTTGGTGGAACCGATCAACTTCGTTCATATTGAAAATTCAAAGTCATCCAAAGAAGTATGGACAAACCTTCAAAATGCTTTCGAGGACTCCGGGCTATCCAGGAAAGTCGGCTTGTTAAAGGATTTAATCAACACATCGTTAGATAGTTGCTCTAGCGTTGAAGACTACCTGAATAAGATTATGAGTACCGCATACAAATTACGAAATATTGGCTTCGAAGTTGACGACGAGTGGTTAGGAACACTTATGTTAGCAGGTTTACCGAATAATTATAAACCGATGATCATGGGTCTAGAAAGTTCTAGTATTAAAATTTCGTCAGACTTCATAAAGACAAAACTTTTACAAGAAGTGAAAGTTTCCGAGTCTTCTGCATCTTCTGCATTTTTTTCCAAGCCTAAAAAAACCCTTTTAATAATAATGCAAAACCGAAGGGAAAAGGCCCTCGCTGTTTCAATTGCAATAAATATGGACATTTTAAAAGTCAATGCACAGTGAAGAAATCTAATCATAATAGTTTTTCAGCAATTTTTCAGCTTACAAATCAATAAATCAGGATGATTGGTACATTGACTCAGGTGCCACAATGCACATAACAAGGTGTTCAGACTGGATGTATGATTTAGAACCACCTCCAATTCAAAAAATAATGGTGGCAAATAATGAAGCTCTCTCCGTGCATAATATGGGTAAAGTAAACATTCAGACAAATATATGTAAAGATGAGCATTTAATCCAGGTGAGAAATGTTTTATTTATTCCTGAAGTCAGTGCAAACCTATTATCGGTCAGCCAATTAACTAAAAATGGTTGTAAAGTTGAATTTACTGATGGAGGCTGTGACATATTTATTGCTAATAAGATTCTTATTGCAACTGCAAGATTATCTAATAACATGTATAAACTCAATACTGTTACTGGCAATGCTTATACTGCTTCATGTGAAAGTAAGGCAGATATTTCCATATGGCACAAAAGAATGGGGCATTTAAATATTGCTGATATTAAAAGGTTAGTCTTGTGCTGATGGTATAAGTATCACCAACAAAGATATGGATACTGTTTGTGTACCATGCTGTGAAGCTAAACAGACAAGATTACCATTTCCACATTCTGGTTCAAGAGCAAATGCATTACTAGAAATAGTATATACTGATCTGTGTGGTCCGATGGAGACACCATCTGCTGGTGGTAAGAAGTACTTCATAACCTTCACAGATGACTATTCCCGCAAAGTATATGTTTATTTTCTAAAGAACAAAATGGATATTAAATCAGTGTTTGAAATATTTAAGGAAGAGGTGGAAAATGAGTTAAGCAGGAGAATAAAAATTTTAAGAAGCGATAATGGAAAAGAATTTTGTAATAAAGAATTTTCTGATTATTTAGCAGTTTCCGGCATCAAACATCAAATCAGCACTCCATACACACCTGAGCAGAATGGGCTGTCTGAGCGGATGAACAGGACTCTGGTGGAACGTGCAAAATGCACGCTATTTGAAGCAAAACTGCATAAAATGTATTGGGCTGAGGCGGTCGCTACTGCAGCCTATTTAATAAATAGATCACCATCTCGAGTTTTGGCTGAGGTAACACCTTATGAAAAATGGTCCGGTAAGAAACCAAACATTTCGCATTTAAAGATTTTTGGTATTAAAGCCATAGTACATGTTCCAAAACAAACTCGTTTGAAATGGGATCGTAAATCATGGGAATTAATTTTTGTGGGTTACTGTGATAATACTAAAGGATACAGACTGATTGATCCAATGACCAAAATGGTTATGATTAGTAGGGATGTAATATTAATTGAAAATAGAACCAGTATGGATATTACACAGAAATCTGCAATGCTACCACAGCTTACTACCATCCCCATCAATTCAAGTCCTGATACATCAAGTCTACAAAATAGTATTCAGGAAAGTGAGGAAACAATTTCTGTTAATAATAGCTCGGAAAATCACATAGACACATCTTTCGACAGTTGTGTTATGAATAGAATATCCAATGATGAAACATATTATCCTAGCACCAGTGATACTGAGAGCAATGACAGTTTTGAAAGAAATATCACTGTGAGATCTCTAAGATCTCATCACAGGGCCAATGTTCAAGATAATAACTTCATGTGTGTACAACAGTTTCCAGACCCAGTGACTGTACAAGAAGCTTTATCAGGAGCTAATGCTCAACATTGGAAAGAAGCAATGGATGAGGAGTATCAATCCTTATTAGAAAACAATACTTGGGAAATGACTACTCTTCCCTTCTTTAACAAAAATGCTATACCTTGCAAATGGGTTTTTAAGACAAAAACAAATGAGAAGGATGAGATAATTAAGTACAAGGCACGACTTGTTATAAAAGGATGTTCACAAAAAACCTAGTATAGATTATACAGAAGTATTTTCTCCGGTGGTAAGACATGTTTCTTTAAGATATTTATTTGCCTTGACTGTTAAGTATGACTTAGATATATGTCAAATGGATGCTGTGTCAGCATTCCTTCAAGGAGACATAGAAGAGGAGATCTACATGAAGCAACCATGTATGACAGTGGTGAACAAGTATGTAGACTTAAAAAATCTTTATATGGCTTAAAACAAGCCAGTAGACAGTGGAATAAAAAACTTAGTTTTACATTGAGAGGTATAGGTTTAATACAGTCAAAATTAGATCCTTGCATTTATCATAAAATTGTGGACAAGAATAATTTAATATTTCTTGCCGTCTATGTTGATGACTTAATTTTATTTACCAATAATCAAGAAACAAAGAATTATATTAAAGGAGAGTTACTGAAGTTGTTTAAAATGAAAGATCTTGGAGATATAAGTTATTGTATTGGAATATGTGTGGAAAGGGATAAAAAAAATGGAATTATATATTTAGACCAGAGAAAATATATAAAAGAAGTGTTACATAAATTTGGTATGGCTGATTGCAAAATTGTTAAAACGCCTGTAGATGTTAACACAAAGTTTCAAGGAAATTCTGAGGAATCAAAAATCCTCCATGACATTCCTTATCAAGAGCTAATTGGGTGCTTGCTATACATTTCACAAGTTACCAGACCTGATATAAGTTTTATTATAAATAAGTTGAGCAAATATAATACTAAACTTGAAATGTCACATTGGATTGCTCTAAAACGCGTCTTGCGTTATTTAAAAGGCACTCAAGATTATCGGTTAAGTTATAAACAAAATACAGAGGAGACTATGACTCATGGCTATTGTGATGCAGACTGGGCAAGCTCTGGAGATGACCGGCGTTCATGTACTGGTTACACATTCTTGTTTCAGGGAGGAATAATAAGTTGGAATTCTAAACACCAACCTACAATCGCTCTCTCCACAACATAAGCAGAATACATGTCTTTATCAGCATGTGTTCAAGAAGCTATATGGCTAAAACAATTTCAAGAAAGTTTTTGGGAACAACTAAGGCATGAGCCCATGATAATCTACAGTGATAATCAAAGTTCTATCAAACTTTCAGGTTCTGATGGTTTTCATTCTAGAACCAAACACATCGACATAAGGCACCATTTTGTACGCGATAAAGTTATTGCAAGGGTTATTGATGTCCAATATGTGCAGACAGATATGATGGTTGCCGACGCGCTCACCAAGGCAACGTCACTTGCAAAACTAGCGTATTGCTCATCGAAGATGGGATTATGTTTAAGGGAGGATGTTGGAAGAATGTTAAACATAATGTTTGTGGCATAATGTTTTTGTTGCCTTTGTCTTGTGAATATAGTTTTATAGTTTTTACTCTTTGGTAATTAGTAATTGGCTGTATAGAATTTAAATTTAAAAAGCTTTCTGTTGTTTCTTGTTCTTATAATAAAACAGTTCGTTTGTTTGGTATCCGTGTATAATTTCACCAATTAAGATTTTTTAGAATTAATTTTAGACAACCTCATATATTTGCTTTGTGCCCAAAGTCATATTGATGCAGGGAGTTGGTATTCAAGTTATTGCCTATTTCCAAAAATACCTTGAGTTCAAAAAGTATGCACACATACATAACTACATTTTAAACAATATATTGTCATTTAAAATTATGAACCTTTGGCGACTCTAGTATCTTTGAATGCGAGATGGACGTCTTATAAAGATTATAATGAAACTATAATCTTCAAACCAACAACAGTGCACGGATACTACCTGGTGATAGAAATATCACGAAATGCATCAGCACAGCTGGTTGTTGTGATAATCTAACACAAATTAACATACCGAAAGTGTAGGCTTCGCCATCTTCCGACACTAACACAGAATGACCAGCGGTGCAGCCGCTCACGATCAGACGATACTGCCGAATTAAAATATATTTTTATAATTTCACATATTATAAACTTTATTAGATATAACTAAAACATTTGAAACAAATGAAACACGATAATTTTTTGATATTGCTGGCATTATAAAGCATTATGATTAGTTTCCAGGCCTATCTAAATAATAGATTCTCTGGACAATATTATGTTCTTGTTGTTTAACCCTGCAGTTAATAAAATTCAAGTCACTGTGTATAGTGTTTTGTTACTGTGATAGGCTCGCCCCCTATCACATCATGGGATGTAACACACTCGGCGAAAAGTAGGTGCCCTGGTTGCGGTTCTGCATACCCCTTCGTAGATAAATGCGTCATGTGAGTGTAGCAGCTCTACTGATATTTCAAAGGTTATACCCAGGCATACATAAAAACAGATGAGATGACAGGATTTAAAAAAATTACAGAGACCTCCCTTGTGACAAAATTTTTACTCCCAGTAAGGACATTTAACCAATCAAGGAGCCATACAAAAACTATACACAATAATGTGACGCATATAAATTAATATATACCAATAAAGCAAATAATATACTGACCCGTCTGTCGGTGAACTTATGGAATGTGTATAGATTGGGGTGGGTCCGTTTGGTGGGGTTGTTGTCGCGGCGGGCCACCATATCCCAGGAGACCATCCCGGCGATCAGCAGCGTGCCAGGAGGCTTGCAGAATGTCTCCAGCAACTCCTGAACAAACAGACCAATGTTACGAGGCTGATGTTAAGATCTATCTCTATCTATCTATGCTATCAGCTGATTGTGGTACAGAAATGGCGTTTAAGTAATGCTATAGCCATATTCAACTGTTTTTAGACGGTGTCTCCATCCATATATTTTATCTGTGAGTCTGTAAAGTTTATAGTTGACTGGTGGTGGTAGCTCTTATGTGAGAGTCCGCCTGGGTAGATAACACCGCAATGTCTACTTCGGCTGGCAAGCAGCAGTGTCTAGTCACTGTTATGTTACGGTTTGAAAAACATTGTAGCCAGTGTAACTACAGGACACAATAAGACTTAACATCTCATATTACACGATGGCGAGCGCAGTGGAATACCAAACAATACTTTGTAATTCAAGGTGGTTTATGGTGTTTCTACTGTTTATGGGGGGTCGTAGCCTTTATCAGCAGGCGAAGGCAAGCTCGCCTCGTCATTCAAAACAATAAAATATAATATATATGTCGGAATGAAAGCTATTTACTTGGTTATTTTTTTTAAATGAGCGATGAAGTATCACCGGTTTAGCGGCGTAAAGATAGACACCGCTGTAGAGGAACAGATGGTTGCGTTCCTCTATGGAAGGGGAAGATTCTCAGTCAGGCAGATGTTGCGCCTGACCGGCCGCGGTCCCTCCGACGGTTCCTATTCGGGGGTGGTATATATGCAACAGGTCGCTCAAATTGTGCAAGCGTAATCCAGGATCGTCTGTCGCCATCTAACGTGATTGCTGTGTGTTATCACTACAGTTGTGTCAACGCATCGATCATCTTGCAGTTCCGGTGATGTTGACGAGATGGCGGTGTATGCATTGATTGTACCGCCACAACCGGTATATTTTTATTTATTCATTGGTTCAGTTACTGAAACACTTATTTACTTCACTAACAATTTACTGCATAGTAACACTAGCGGAATACACAATGTGATCCGTTCAGCATCGGAACAAGACTGTTGCAAGACTGCACTCTCGTCGTTCGGCCGGTCCTTATATTGGCAGCTGTCAACCTTCCTCCTTTTCTAATACTTCCTCGATGTAAGGATATATGGCGATACTACCGCTCCGGAAATTCACCAATTCAACGTTTCTGACAACAGTCACATTTTACGATCAAAACAATTACAGAAATCGACTCTGTGCACAAATCAACTCCTGTTATTTTTCATAATAATTTTAATGATCTCTAATCGACTCTTAGAAATTATCTAATTAACACAAGGTGCTGCGGCGACAAATATATATTAAATAATAATCGGTAAATCCATATGAAGCAGTGTTTCTATAGCCTGCTCCAGCAATCCCAGCTCTGTCCAGAGGTGTTGTACCACTGTCCCTCACTGAAGATTACATTTATTATTATACCTCAGGTAACTTAGTGGTAGGCTCCTCGAGCTCAGGCGAAGGGCTCCTGGGCTCCGGCGCAGGGTTGGACTGCGTGGAGTCATTGCTGTCCTCGTCCTCGGAGACCACGGGCTTCTTGCGCCGCGGGACCTTCGCCCCACCGCGGCTGGACGCCGGCGCCGCACGCTTGCGACCCGCACTCGACATTTTTCACTATAACAAACAATATAAATTAAACAAGTTTGAAAATGTAGAAATAGAGAAAAAAAAAACAATATAAATTACTCTTGTGTATACATTATGAAAAGTGCATAAAATTATGTACTTAAAAGTATTTATTGTTTCCGATTTGATAATAAATCGAGCTCTAATGAATTTCATGTAGTAGTGCCTGAACTATGGGTTATTTTGTAGATGTTCGCATATTAAATAATTTGAAAACATTTAAAACTAGGTTACTTGCTAGATAAAATGTTTGTAAGTGTTGGCGCCAACGTGGCAAATATTTTCTGTATGTCAGTATTTTCAATTGTTAAAATTTGATGAGACTGTAATTGTGTTATTATGAAATATAAATAAAAATTATAATTGATCGTATATAATGATTTCTTATGTTAACGCGCCTGTTTTGAGGAAGTAGTGAACGAAGAAAAAGGCGCGAATATTACCGAATATTATTCGAATAATATTTCATACAACAATATATATTATTAAAACTGAATAGAGAATTAAAGGTATTTTTATTAAAAACTTGCACATTCACATGTATAGGCGCAAAATATTCATCATATTGCAATTAATAACATGGTTGTTTAGCATGCTAAATATGAAAATTCGCATGCAATGAAATTAATTCGATATAGCATTAATTGTTATTACTACCATAGCTAAAACGATACAATAAATAAATAATAAACAACAACGATAAAATCCGTGAAATAGTTTTATTTGATGATCATGTACAATGATCGTCTATATTCTTACCCCCATATTCATAGACGTTTTTTTATCTAACGACGGAGCATTGCTGTGATAACAAGTCTGTTTCTCAGTGCTGACAGCATGGCAGCCTTCGCAGTGCGTAGACATAAGGCCGTTATGATTGGTTAATATTGAGATACAACTTGAATCTAGTTGGCTGTCAGATAAACAAAGCTGAACCAGCAAGCCGTCAGATAAACAAAGCTGAGAAACAGACTTGTTATCACAGCAATGCTCCGTCCTTAGATAAATAACGTTTTTGAATAAGGAGGTTAGTTGGTATTTTAAAACAAATCTAATAATTTGTAATTTTATATCTTAATTACTTCAAGAAGTTCATTGTGATTAAACATCTTGTACTAATATTTATGTGTATAAGTCTTCAATATTTCATACCATAGAAAATTTAGGCATATTATATGCTTCGTTACCCATGCGAAGCAGGGGCAGGTCGTTAGTAGCTGTAGGACAAAAATTTACATCTAGATAATGTGGTGTGATATCAATGAATGTCAGATCGAAAGTAAACTTTATTGTGCAAGTAGGTACTATATATAATATACTAGATTTACCTTTTTTATTTTATTGTCACCAAACTTTCGTATGACTTTATAAAAATTAAAGTAGTAACAGTTATCACCCTGTAAAGAATATTTATCTGTATGTATTTAACAATAAATTCATAATGCACATACATCTGTGAATGAATCAAAACTGATTAATGTCGAAACCAGAGAAATTGAGATTAAAATCTATACTAATATAGAACACAAAGAGTTTGTTGGTTTGTTTGAACGCGTTAATCTAAGGAACTACTAAACCGCCGCAGACGCAAGCAAAAGCTAGTGGTTTATAAAATGCAAAGTACACATCAACATTTTCAGTTTTAACTAATATGACCATACGTTCTTATTTCAGGCTGTCTGTCCCGTTTGCCCGGCAAATTGTCCCAAGAGAAAGAGCCAAATTGTCCCGCTTTTAAAGACATATTATACGATAATTATATTATGTATAAAACACAACAGGACACTACGGTGAAATGGAGGATCATTTTAACCAATTTCAAAAAAGGAAGAGGTTGTTAATTCGATGTTCATTTTCTTTACTTTTGTTACCTCAGAACTCAGTAATTTATTAACCTATTTGACAAATTTTATTTTTATTTGAAAGGATATACTTCCACATTAAAACAATAGAAATAATTTTAAAATGGGTTAATTAAATTGGTTTTTAAACCGAAATAAGTACGTCGTCCAAGTAAACGAAATTGCCAGTTTTGCTTTCCCGCCACTTTTTAGTGGTGTTTTTGTGTTGAATTTTTTTGTGGGTAGGCCAGTATGTCTACATTTATTACGTACAAAAATCTATCCCGCCTTGCGTCATATACCCAATTATTTATCGGTTATTATAACATACGCATATTCCCACCTAACTAAACTAATTGCATTCGAAACGAGTGGGTGACGGACCGATACTTGATAGCCATTTTAATTGTCAAAAAATAATGTGATAAGTTCCATTTCTACTTGAAAATACCGGTATTTTAAAACATTTGATCCACGGACTATAAATCATATGCGCCTACAACTGAAATCTGAATCTAAAATAAACTTCAAAGGAGTAACGTTATTTTATACTAACTTAGGCTCGCGACTTCGCCCGCTTGGAAGTTTTTCGGCATAAAAGTACCGCTATATATTTTCCTGGAATAGAAAGTAGGCTAATTTCTCAGGGTCCATGCCTTCCAGGATCTCTAAACAATTTCCTTACCAAACTTCATCGAAGTCCGTTGGGTAGAGGGTATCTTATTCAGAAAGGCAGATAGAAGCGGCGGGGGCCTCTGCATCAAAATACTTTTTTGAAATTTTTAAGTGGAATATCTCTGTCATTTAATAGATGATTGTTGCGTAACTTTAATCGTTTAGGCAGGACGAGCAACGGAAGCTCTCAAAAGGAATACATTTTCCTCGTCCGCAACACTTCATTGATTAAAATGTCGGTATACATTGTCAATTGGTCATAGCGTGATGTTATATAGCCTTCCTAAATAAATGGGCTATCGAGCACTAAAATATTTATCAATAAATATTTTTCCAAATCCAACTAGTAGTTTCTGATATGAGCGCGTTCAAACAAACAAACAAACTCTTCAGCGTTATATAATAGTATAGATATAGATAAAGAAAAAAGATTTCGACTGAAGTTAATGTGTAGAAACGTTTCGTAGTTTTCAATTACTTTTGTGGCTGACTGTAAGACCTACTGAAAGGCTTCCTCATAAGGGTACATCTATGATACACGTGAGGCTCGAAAGGGAGGGAGTGTTCGGAAATAAAATCACGAAATATCCCAAGGGTTGTAATGAGGTATCACATGTAATTATTTTTCGTTGATGGCGTGATTTAATTTAAATTTTTTGTACTCTTTGTACCATAAAAATACACGTGATTTTCGGTAGGGGAGGAGGGGAGGGGTTAAAAGTCACTAAAACATCACGAGATTAATGGACGACCCCTAATAACAACAACGTTGAAACAACGTCAAGATATTTTCAATTATTATTTTTAAATACAGAAATGTTAAAGGACAATAAATATCCATAACTGAGTAATGAATAAGATGAAAAATCCCAGTCCCACTTAATGTAATTATAAAAAAAAATATTACTGTTACCTCTCAAAGAATTATATAATTTTTTTCTTTCATATTTTTACCTTGTTTTTAACGTCATAAAGAAAGTTGAGTTACACTTTGTATGGGTTTGCCTAACAATGGATGAAAACCGACGAGTTTTGAAAAGTTATAAAAAAAATTTGGGCACACAATATTATGTAACAAGCCGTTATGAAAATAGTGAATACACATTACACAGTGTTGTTTTAGAACCGTTAGCATAAAACCCTCAAAATAAGGAGCCTTTAATAACATGTTATTTAAAGGTTTGGTCAATGGTCTATGTGTTAAATTTTATTGATATCCTTATAGCAGAAATCTACATATATTTGAAAAAAATACCTTCGAAACATAGTTTTTAATATAAGATATTCTAAGCAAGGGGTTATGGGTTAAAAAACAAATAAACTTGCTTAGTAAGTACTGTTATCTATTAACCTTCGTATTCCCCATCTGTCGAAAATTTATTAAAATTAATAGACCTTATTTCATGCCCACTACAGCCACCCTTAAGAGGCTGCCTGCACCCACCTAACTTAGCTACAACAACTGCCTACAAAAATTTGTGAAATTGATAACTGCTTCATTTTATGTAAGAATCATTACATTGTATCCGATTAAAAATATTTGAGCAGCAGTTAATCAAACTTAGTAAAATGTTTTACTATTCAACAGGACAATACAAAGGCTTTAGACATATTGAAGGTAATTACCGAACATTCAAGAAGTGATTTAAAATGATTCACTAACTAATTTGGAACATTAAATTTGCTGTGAAGATATTTAACAGGTTTACTAACACCTTCATCTAGTGATTTTTTTACATTAAAATCTTAGCTTTTAAGATTTACCACAAATACGCACAGTTCAAGTTGCAAAAAACTGTGCAGGGAAGTATAATACACTGGAGCAATACCAGATGGGTATTTATGTGGTAAAATTTTAATTGAATAGTTTTTTTAAAAAAGATCAATTATCAGATACTTGAAAAACTTTTAAACGGACATTGTTCAGTGCTAAGAATCAAAAATTAAGTGTGAATAATAATAGACAAGGGTTATCAGTATTTTATATATTTTACTATTACTGAGAAATAAACCCCAAAAGCGAATAACTTTAGCACAATTTATTCACCACTTAAAATGATCAAAACACTTAATCATTATGTTAAATAAATTTGGGCATTGCATCAATAACAAAGCATTGAAAAACATTGATACAGAAGTAATAACTTCAATTGTGTGTGAAGATATCGACAAAAAACTAATTTTTCCTTTTAAAATATAGTTGAAGATTCATCATTGTTTCTTCATGGAATTAAAGATAGCAATAATTTTTTTCAAGAAACATAAAACGGAAAAAGACTTGTCCCATATGACAACAATAGTGATATATCAAGAAAAGAACCCACTAAAAATGGAGTAAATTTAATCAAAGTGGAGCCTACAGCTAAGCAGAACAAGGTTGATTTAAAAATTTTAAACTGTCAAGAAATTCTTAGTTTCCAAGAAAGTAAGCAGATTTTATCACCAAATTCTAAAGACAGTTGCTGTTTATTGGAAAATAGTCAAAACAAAGCCCAATTTGTAAATTTTCTCCGGATTTTGTGTAGGCTGCGACAAAGTTAAACAGAAAATATTTTCTGCCGACCATCTACAAACTCAATACTTGGATGGAGTAAGCTACAACAAATACTGTTCAAATCTTCGAAATATTTTTAGTTGTTTCGGTTTATGGTTTGTATAAGAAGAAATTCATTTTAAAATGTCATTTGGCTGCTCAATCACTATGCGAAAATAATTGTCGTATTTTGCCAGCATTATACTTCCCAAGTGGTTGTGTTTTGACCAGTAGATTAGGTACTGTTGGATGTTGTACAAAAACCTCTACAACATTAACAAAATCCAGATCTTAGTGTCAAACAATTGACTGAATTAGAAACTTATTGCAAGTACATTTTCTTGAAAACAAAACAAACTGCTAATGAGCTTCAGTATAACTTAATTACGAAAAATATTACTTTCGGTTTAAATTTATTAAAAATAATTTGCACATCTGATGCTTTACATTTACATTTATTAAGAGTTCTAGCACAAATATATGTTTGGATAAATGCTGACCAAGTACAACTACAGCCTATTGATTATACCTTATTTGACTAAAACATATTGTAATAATTAACCATTACCAGAATTGTTAATTCAGCCCTATAGATGTTTATCCAACTGTCAAACAAAGTGCTGGTTCTTGTAAAAAAATACAATTAAAATGTATTTCGCTTATAATTACTGTCAAAATAAAAAAAATATAGAGATCCATATTTTACTTCTGTAAAAAATATTTTTTTTGTATTAAATATTTTTTTATGAACAATGATTACTTTCATTGTTTTATTTTCAATTGCCTAGCTAAAAATATCTTTAAGTTTAAGAAACAATGATATATTGCTGCTAGAATAATCATTCAAATGGTTTTGACATGATATCTGAGAGAATGGGGTATAACAAGCCTCCTGGCAACATGCAGTATTATAATCTGCAAACTTCTCTGAGGTCAAAACAATCTACAGAATGCGGTCCTCATATTTTGCATACTTAACTCCATATGGCTGCCATCATCTGATATGATGCCGAAGGATTATTGTATATGGAGTTCCCTAAAGAGTCAAATTAATAATTATCAATGCAACAACATAGAAAAATTAAATGACGCAGTCCAATATCATTTAAGCATAATTAACCATAAATCTTTGTCCAGACCACTTAAGGTGTCTTGAAATGTGTCCATACCTGAATAAAGCGAGGTGGAGGCCATATCTAACATTAAATTGCAATATGTTTAATAGCATTACAAATTGTATGATATAATATGTTATAAAATTTCATTAATTTCTACAGCTCAGTTTTTTCTGATACAATGTAGTAATTCTTACATAAAACTGAGGTGATTTGCATAATTTTTTTTTATAACAATTTGACTAACTTTTATAGACAACCCATAATAAAAAAAATACTATTCCTATATTGTTTTTATAAAAAATTACGTAATGCTTCCTAAAACATTATTGCTTTCTCTCCTATGGTTTTGGATTTCCTTATACTGTTCCAGTTAATAGATTTTTATTTCATTACATTTTATTTAAAAAAAACATTATATAGCACTTAACTGTATTTATCAAAGTTAATCAATGATAAATTGCACAAAGTATAGCACACACAATGACTATCCCCCTTATTCATAAACGTTTTTTATCTAACGACCGAGTAAGGCTGTGATAACAAGTCTGTTTCTCAGTGCTGACGGCATGGCAGTCTGCATAGACGTATGGCCGTTGTGATTGGCTAATATTGAAATACAACAATAATAACCAATCACACCGGCCCTATGTCTATTTCTCAGTGCCGTTGGGCACTGAGAAACATGCTTGTTATCACAGCTTTACTCCGTCCTTAGATAAAAAACGTTTATGAATAAGGGGGTTAGTCTTTTGCTTGTAAACTTAACAGGTAAATGACACACTTCCAAATAAATCAGTCAAGTTAACAATAATGTGATTTTTCATTAATAATGATAAATAGCTAGTATTACAAAGAATAACAGCTTAGTAGTATTCATTTCTTGAATTATGAATGCAATTTATTAACAGAAAACTGTATTCGTTCCAACTGCTATTGGCCATTGGCAGTCACAGGAAAAATATGATATTGGCGGCAAAAGTAGCCATGTTTAACTAAGCCCGAGTAATGAAATATGACTTGTTCTACCTAATACTACATTTAGGTTTACTAATTATTTATATTTTAAATGTGTAAGAATAGGAACATATCCAAAATTTCTCATGGCAAACAGAAGCCTGGGTTTGATTCGCATCAAATAACCATTTCCTTCACACACATGCTTATATAATATAGAACAACTTATATTTTTGTTTTTTGGTGAATCTAATAATCCAAGTTCAAAGAAAATGTGGGGAAAGCTGTGGATATATTGGAAATATTGGCCACAGAAAGCTTACAATTAAATGTTTAAATCAGGTATGGAGACTTTGCCTGCAGTCGTATTTTTATGGTTAGTGAATTTATGAAGTTTGCTCAAGACAACTCATAGTACTCTACCAGCTCAGGCAAGCTAGGGGGAGAAAGATGGATGGCAATTATGGAAAAAAGAATGTCATCAAAAAAATATTTTTAAATCATACATTCCAAATACGAAAAGACAATTTGTTTTAACAGTGTCATAAAACATAAAACCAGCAATATCACTTGCTAAAATTACAAAAAAATCGCCAAGCGGTTTTCAAACAAAAAATCTTTGAAGGTCTGCATACTAATAAAATTTCATAAATTAAACTTGGGAATTAATGTTACGCGCCTTACAAACTTGTATATGTTAAGTTAAACAAAAGTTAATATTCTTATTTTCTGATAGGTCAAGCAGAACAATAAGGCTGGTAGGCACGGGCATAACAATAGCGAAAAACCGTTATAACAAAAAATCGCAAAATTTCGTCAAATATAGGCGCCAAAACGATACCGGCAATTCGATGTGACAAATATCGCACCGATCCACTGTATCGTTAGCAATAAATATAAACATTTTTGTGAAACTAACGCTACCTCGTACCAGTGACCTACGCGGATTACCTTACACGTGCATTATAATATTTCACTGTTTATTTACAAATGTTATGTCAAACCGCGAATAAACACTTTAAAAGGGCATTTTCAACTATAAAACTTACTTACCCTAGTAAAACACTGAAAACAAGTTAAAAATAAAAATTCAAAAATGTCTCGCCAGCTACACGATTGACAAGTGTGCGGGGATGCCGCGAAAAAATTTGTTATGCGATCTTTTTTCACTTCATGAGTATCTCATAAAAACATTATAATGTTGCCAATAAAATAAGTTATGAATTGCCATCCTTTTCTATAATGACGGTGTGCGCATATGAAAAAATGAGAAAGATAGATATTAAATTGTAAAATCCATTATGCGCAGGTAAAAATCAATGATTATGAAAAATAACTGCGTTGCATATCAAATATCTCATTTTATTAGCATAAATGATTATCCGTTAAAAGTACGTTGATATTGTTATTTCTTGGAAGAAAATTCTCATTGAGAGAATTGGATACCATTGGAAATATTATTTCAATATTCACAAACCTTTTGGAATGTATTATGTATTTGTAATAGGTGCATTGTTTATCGAACTATGAAATAAAACACATTTTCATATGAAATGATTTAATTAATAAAATTTTCATAGCTTTTTAATAATAACTATTTGTATAATAATCACGATAACAAAATGGACAGACAATTATTATGAACACAAGGATAATTATTGTATACAAAATAATTTATCAACTAGTTCTGTGTAACTTCAATAGATGGCGTGGTGATGAATAATTTACTAAAATTATGGTTTGCTGAATCCTGTTGAATCATATCAAAACAGCAAATCCCGTCAAGGCCTTTTGAACCTGAACCTTTGCCTCCTATGGCGAATTTTAACCCTTTCAATTGTTCTTCTGCTATAGTTTCGTGTAACGATAGCGAAGGCTCATAATATTCAATCTGCTCCGGACATTCACATTCAACCTCTTTTTTTGGCGGAGGAGAGTCATCACAAGTGCAACTCTCCTTGTCAAGGGTTTCCAGTTCAGCGAACGCTTTATAATAACTTAACGCTTCTTCAAAACTCAATTGCTCCTCAGGTGGCGGCTTTCCCTTTTTATGTAGTTTAAAACCAGATGTGGTTTGCGTCAAGTCGGACTTCATTTTTAATATCTCTCTCTCGCTCGGCGGTTCAGGTTCCGGTATTTCTTCTTCTTCAGGTGGCAACTCTTCAACCTGTGGACATTCGCATATAACCTTCTTTCTTTTCTTTTTGTCACTGCACAGACAAGGTTTTCTAGGCGACTCTGGCAGTGGAATTGGGGGTTGGAACGTGATAGTTTGTTTTTTACCTCCACAGGGAATTGATTTTTTACATTTGATAATTGATTTTGGCTCTCCACATGGAGTAGGAGGTGGACAAATTGCGATTGGTTTTGGCTCTGCACAAGGAGGTGGTGGTGGCGGGCATGTGATAACAATTGGTTTTGGTTCTTCACACGACATTGGTATTGGGCATTTGATGATCGGTTTGGGCGCTTCACAGGGTGGCGGTGGGCACGTAACTGGTTCTTCTTCACAGAAACAACATTGGCAGCTGACGGATTTGGTGTCTTCGATAGTGTCAGTGACACAGGGTGGCGTGGGCTCTCCACAGTCGCGTGGCAGTAGAATTTTCGGTTTCTTCTCGTTCCCTTTACACGGGCAATTCACCAGTTTGCCCTTGACCATGGTGGGCTGGCCGCACGAACCGCACGTCCCGCAGGTGCCCCAAGACGGACGAACTATAATGAAAAATAATTATTAAGTATTTTGTTTAATTATACCCTTGATATACTAGCAATATTCATGTCAAAAGTCTTTAATAAAAAAAACAAACAGAAAGGGCGTATTTAGAAGAGGTAAGACATTATTATTGTGCAGTCCGAATTTTTGTTTATATAGAGTCATTTTGAGATTGCGTCAATAGATGAAACCACATAGATACTCGGTTTTAAATACCTTTGCTAACATTGCGCCAAAAGACAACAAATAACGAATATGTTTATTAAAAATCCTGCTTTTTATCTGATTATGTTGTAGTTTAGTGTGAATAAGGCATAAGCGTAAGTATATTTCTGACTAGAAGTTTAATGTTGCCGCGGCAATAAATTTTTTTAGAGGACCTAGTAGTAAGTCGAATGAGGTCAAATAATTTATTATTGATATTTATTTTGTTTGAAACTTACACTTTTTATGTCACATCTACAGTTCGAATAGTAATTTTAAGTGAATTGATTGATGGATACTCGAAAACCAGTATTTTCATAATCAATGTAACTTTTGACCAAATATTATCTTATAATAGGAATAATTTTGCGTCGTATATTGTTTTCTTTTGTCAAAAATGTGTTCAGTAATGGTATTACATAGTGTTATTTTTTTAATAATTAAAATCTGTTGGTGTATACATTTTGCAATTCACATTTCAAATATTGCAATATGTAAAAGTAGGGCATCGGGGGCGTATCGAGCGTTGCCATTCTTTCGCGGGTATAATAATCCCAGATAAAATATTGTGTCTGTATTTCAACTCTTCTGTTTCTTGACATTTAGGTAGGTACCCTTTCTACTGAATTCCAAGGCTTATTATAATTTGTGACGTTTACCAGATTTCAAGTCGGCGTACGTCGATAGCGGGTAAATAATAACACAGAAGTTGCAAGTTTTACTTTCGGTATCTCTTCTGGCAGTTCTCCCTTTTAGTACTTTTCAGTAAGTGTTCTTACGTCATTTGAGCCGTTTAACCTTCGAACTATATTAATTGTATTTTGTTGTTTAAGAATGCCGGACATTTGAAGTAAAAATGAATAAAAATTACCTGGTAGCAGTATAATATTGGGTTGTGATGTTAATATTATAATATATGATTAATGTTAGGACGCATTGATGAGACGATGGTTTCTTTTCAGTTTTGGTTCTAATAGTTTTATTTACTTTTATTTTTTATTTTCTTTGAGGAATAGTACAATTTAAAAATTGTTTCAATTTCAATATTTCTATATTTAGGTTTGATAAGTGATACTTAAGGCGATACCTCAAGGTTCATTTTCATACATTTTGTTTCGCCTTTAATCTGGGTAACTAAACAAGTATTGGCAAGTAAAGAATTTAAATTCACGTCTAAATAGTGATTAGTTCTCGCAGTTGAAAGAAAAATGTAAAAATAATTAATAATCATGGATATTTCTGTTTGTTTAGTTACCCAGATTAAAGCCGAAACAAAATGTATGAAAATGGACCTTGAGGTATCGCCTTAAAGTTTAAAATTATCTTAATTTTCTTATTTCTAAAATATAATTTAAATATTTTTTCAGTGCTTTTTATTATTTTGTCTGATAAACGTATCACCCAATATAATAATGTACTAAAACAAGATTTTGTTTCATCACGAGTCTCTCTTTTAAGTGTTTAAATTCTGTGGTATTTTCAGCCGATAATGACAGTAATGTTCGTAATTACCTAGCAACGATCACCGGGTTAATCACTCTTTGCGACGTAAATATTTTATAGTCGTATATTCCATTAGACAGTGACGTCATCTGAGAGAAAAACATTACTTTCTATCGGCAGTCAGGACATGGTGTACGGAGAAGAATGAGATTGAGAATAATTAAAATTTATATACAGGACAATTACAGAAAAATAAAACTTATGTATATCTATATATATAAAAATGAATCCCTATTTCCTTTGGTCACGCCATCACGCGTGAACGGCTGGACCAATTTCACTTTTTTGTTGTGTTGGTTATTGTCAGGATAAGGTTCTTACGAAAGAAAAAAAAAACAAAAAATTGCGCGGAAAATTATAAAATTTAAGAAAACTTAACCAAAATATTAATTTTATATAACTGTCAATTGTTTGAAATAACTGTCAGCGATTGACAGAATGCGAGCTGCAAATTCATAATTAAGACGGGACAACGTCTGTCGGGTCAACTAGTTATATGTAAGTATTATGTATAAAAATTATGTAAATTAAATTCAACGGCCGAATTTTGACCTCTGAACGACAACGTACTTCTCTACATTTGGTTATACTTACTTCTCGGCGTGATGACCGGCAAGCTGTCCAGTCCACAAGCTGCGGGTTGCGTCCTTACTGAAAAATTTAAACTGAAGAGTTATGTTATATTTTAGACTGTTATGCTCAATTTGTTACTTGATCTTACTAACATATTTTTTTTTGCTTAAATTATATGGCGCCACGGGAGTAAATAGGATTTTGACCTAATGGGCTTCTTAGAAATATGGTACCACTCAGTCCAAAGGTAGGTTCTAGTATGCATTAATGCAGTACGCAAATCGTTCAAATAATAATTAGATTTTACATGAATTACGCAACGGAAGCCGGCAGGTATCAAATTATATGGACTCTTCGTCACTAATATCCTACTGACAATATTGTGCTAAGTTTATAGCGAGATTTCGTCTAGGATGATACCACTGCCTTTTCATACTAAACACGTACATGAAAGCATTATTAATTAAGACAATATATTTATGCAACAGAGTATTCATTCAACCATCAACTGTACCACATGTACATTCTTTACAACGAAAAACTCACTTTTAGGTGTTGGAGGTGAAACAAGACAAAACCCTCTCTTATCGTGAGACACATTCGGCTCTTCAGGGCCGCATGACTGATTGTGATACGTAGGCGGTGCCGCCTTCCGTCCGAACCTAGACACGTCATGACAGGTGTTGTGCCCCGAGCAGCTCGGTACAATGCAGTGTCTGACCGGCGTAGGATCCCTCGGGACTCGTCGGGATGGTTTGATACTCAGGTTCATCCTTGGGGCGTTGGCGTAGGCTTCGTGACTAAGACCTGATATCATGTAAAGATAATGTAAAGGTTTTGAAACCAGCGCGAGTGTTTTCTTTTTTAATTCTTTGAATGAGGAGAAGAGCTTGCGGTTCACCTAATGGTAAGTGATACGACGGCCCATAAACAGTAAAAACACCATCCAACACCTTGAATTGCAAAGTATTGTTTGGTGTTCCACTCCGCTCGCCATCCTGAGACATGCTACAAGTCTTGTTATGTCTAGTAGTAACATTGGCTACAAAAGTACGTTGTACGTTTAATGCATGTTTAACGATGTTACCTTGTGCTACTCCCTGCTTAGCAATAAGGGGTGTGATAACTTCCGAGACAACACTGGCTACGCAGTGCAACTCTGTGCGAAGTCTCGATGACTCGTCGCCGTTCACAGGACAACAGCAAGGCCTGTCGGACGTGGTGTCCATGCTCGCAACGCGGCAGTTCACCTTTCTCTTCAGTTTGGCTTGACACACTTTATCTTGAGAGTTTTCCCGAATTGTATGTCTTTTCCCTTTCGACGAGATTTTGAATCCCTGTGTTGTTATTCTGTTGTTTGGTTGATCTGTAGAACACAAACAAAATTGATTTAGAAATATCGGCTACTGCTTTTAAATCGATTAGGATTTTCTATAAATTAATTAAAAATCCATTTATATGGTGTAGGAACATTATTATATCGCTTGCATTAGTCCGGTCGACCTTGTAGTCAGTCTCATAGAGCACAAACCTAAAATCCCAAGCTTCCGATTTAGGGTAAATGTGCCGAGCGGCCAAAAATACACAACTTCTCAATTTCCCCATCTATTGCGTACCTAGGTTTTCGTAAAAGGTTAATTAAATCATTTGTCTACCTGTATTCTACGAAAAAACTTACAGACATCTCGTATAATGACTCCATTGTTCCATTTATGTGCATATTCAGACATCTCGATGCATATCGTAGAGCTAAATCGAGTCTCGGCTGGGTCCTTATCAGTCGTCGGCACAACCACGAAGATCGACGACGTATCGGACACGAGCTTTTGCGAGATGATCTCGTCCACCAAACCGGTAACGTCCTGATCGCTATTTAGATAACTTATTACAACTATAGGATCCTTGTGTGATTCTGCCTTCTTGTGTGAATCTTTGTCACTAGCTTTCACGTTTGAATGAGACATTCTGAATATAACTATGTCACTTAATTTACGATGGCCAGTTCTTCCTGTGTGTTTGTAAATGTTTCTGTTACTGAAAATGAATATTTAGGTTAAGGTTTTGTCGCCAACGAGATTGAGATAACTATATTGTTCGAACCTACTCGAAATTTAGGTAACTTATATTTTAAAAAATAAATCTCATATTCCTACAATATATTATCTTAACTTTGGTAGTTTATTATTTTGTTGTAATTTGGATATTGTATCATTATTTTTGTTGCACAATAAAATGCCTTTATAACTAGTGATTCCGTGCAACTCCTGAAGTACATCATTTTAATATGTTACCAACACTATTAAATAGGCAATTACATAAGGAATATTTCGTTGTAACAATTTTTAAAGTGACCTAAGACTGTTATTCGTAAGTCTTTGCATATTCCCGTAACTCTTGCGCAGAAAATGTATAGAGGAAAGTTCAAGGCCGTTAGCTAGGGGGAGTGTCTTAACCACGGCCTTGTTTGAACCTTTCATGACTTTATAACAGTGATCCGTACTCATAAATGCGATGTAACTGCTTGTCTATCTGTTATGGTTCCATAGCTGATTTACACCAAATTCGATAAAATTTGGTATAGAGATAGTTAATTACTTCTTACCTCGGGAAAATAGCGGGAATTTTATCCCGGAAATCTTTTTTGCGTGAGGAAGTGCAAGCAAAAGCTAATAATAACACATTCATCTATTCTGCCCTGGTAATCGACATAGCAGTGACTCAGAAAAGATGGTTCTGCTCTATTACATGGTTAACTAGATTGCTATTGGTCTTACTGCTGTTTATCAAACAACAAAATGCATTTCTAATTTACGTAGAAGTATGAAACCCAAGTAGGAAGAAAGTTCATTAAACGTACATTCTAAGTCAGTAAAATTGGCCGTATTAGATTTACTGCCCTCTCGATTACCATGGCAGTATTGGGAGGAGCTATGATAATGATCCTCATACCTGGTTTCCAGTTCTTTGCTGTATTCAACTAATTTTCGAAGGTATTCACTCTCTTCAAAACTGTCGTTGCTATAGTTAGTGTCAGATTGTGAGTAGCACAAGTAATGACTGCATCGAGAGGGATTGCTGGTCTCGTCTATAGATATGACGCTGATAGTGGCAATATCATCAACACTCGACGAAAGACTCAACGATGACTCGGTTTTGATAATTAATATCGAGTCAAAACTAGACTCCGTAGTTTTTAAACAGATGTTCGAATCGGATGAACTAGATTCCACGGACCTAAAGCTGTTTATAGTCTCAGAAGTGTTCCAATTGTTTTTAGCGTGTTCATCCAATAGCTTAGATTTCAGCTGGTATGTATAATCGTAAATGCAGGATTTACTTTTGTCATTATAAAGGTTTTTAGGTTTATGTTGGACGCTCTCCGTCGAGTTATTCGAGTACACTGGACTATGGAATATACTTTTAATTTCTTTATGTAGCTTTGGAGCTTTATCCTGCTCTTCTTTAGATGAAGATATGAAGCTGTCAATTGAGTTTGAAGAATGGTAACGTTGGTTAAAGTATAGAGAGTTGGGAATCTTGCTGGGTGTTTCTTGTAGATATAAAGGTACGCCAAGGGCGCTCCCAACAGTAACCTTAATCCCTTCATTATCAGTAAATACCCCGTGTTTAACTCCTGGAACACATTCATCGGGACACGGGCATAGAGAGGAAATATCTGGAGATGTGACTCTAATTTTGACGTAGCTATGTTTAAATCTAATCTTCTTTTTGTCGCAACCACAGGCTTTTTCACAAACAGTAGTTTTCGTTATTTCCTCGAGTTCTTCGGTTATCCCCGCAGGCCTAACCTTTTTTAGTTTCCTTATTTTTCCAGCTTTTTCCGACGGTGTGGGCTCTGCAGGTAATCCTGATGCTTCTCGAACTTTTTTGACTAGCGCTTTTTCCGATGGAGTTTTTCCCATAGGCAGAGGTAGACCAGCATCAGCTAAGCCTTTGAGTATTCTTTCTTTCTCAGCTGGTGTTTTACCAGAAAGTGGTGTTAACAACCCCGCAGCTTTTGCTTTTTGCAAAACTTCTTGTTCTGATGGAGTCGTGGGTGCAGCTGGTATGCCATATTCAGTCTTTATTTTTTTGATCATGGACTTTTCTGATTTTGTTTTACCTTCTGGTAATGGCAAGCCCGATTCTGCTAATCCTCTAATTATTCTTTCCTTTTCGGCAGGAGGTTTGCCTTCAATTGGAGTGAGCAAACCGGCAGCTTTAGCAGCTTTTAACTTTGCCGATGGTATTCTCATAGATGGTGCTCGCGGCATAGCACGTACCTTACGTACCAGTTCTTTTTCGGATGGTGTTTTTCCTTCTGGCAACGTTATGCCAGCATCATGCATTCGTTTTAATATCTTTTCCTTCTCAGCAGGGGGCTTGCCTTCCAATGGTGTCATAATTCCGTCTGCATAAGCTTGTCTATGCTTTTCCCGCATAGACGGAGTTTTTGGTTCTGGCGGCAAACCAACTTCATCTCGGACTTTATGTATCAATTTTTTTTCTGAATCCGTTTTTCCCTCCGGAAGAGGTATACCAGCTTTCGCAAGACCTTTCAGAATTTTCTCTTTTTGTGCAGGTGTTTTACCTTCTAGTGGCGTCAACAGACCAGCTGCTTTCGCTTTTCTAATTTTTTCTGACGGTAAGCCACTGTACGGAGGACGTAGCCCTATATCGGCACGAACTTTCTGAATTATTGCTTTCTCTGATGGAGTCTTTCCTTCCGGTAGCGAGCGTCCTTGTCTTGCTAAGCTTCTTAAAATTTTCTCTTTTTCTGCCGGACTTTTGCCTTCAAGACTTGGCGGTGGTGCAGCTGCCACCAATTTTTTTATCATATCTTTGTCAGATGGTGTAGCTCCTTCGGGAATTGGTAATCCTGCAGCGATTCTTTCTTGAATTATTTTCTTTTTCTGTGCTTTTGATTTTCCTTCTAAAGGAGTGAGTAAACCAGCAGCTTGTGCTTTTTTTAAAATTTCCTTTTCAGATGGTGTTTTACCGATTGGTGTTATGTAACCGGTTTCAGCTTTAACTTTTTTTATTAATTTCTTATCTGATGCAGTTATGCCTTCAGGTAATGGTAGGCCAGCCGCGACTCTGCCTTTCAAAATCCTTTCTTTTTGTTGTGGCGTTTTCCCTTCAAGCGGCGTCAATAACCCAGCTGCTCTCGCTTTTCGCAACTTTTCGGAAGGTATTGTTATAGCTGACGGAGGAAGTCCAACTGTAGCTCTAACTTTGTTTATTAGCGCTTTCTCTGATGGAGTTCTTCCTTCTGGCAATGGCAAACCTAGTTCCGCTTGACCTCTTAATATTTTTTCTTTTTGTGCATGAGATTTACCTTCTAATGGTGTAATAAGGCCAGTAGCTTGTGCTTTCGCATATCTGTCTTTAAGGGTTGCTGTTTTCGGTTCTGGTGGAAGTCCCAAATCTGCTCGAACTTTTTCTACAAGTTTCTTTTCTGAAGCCGTTTTGCCTTCTGGTAATGGTAATCCATGCTTAGCTAATCCCTTCATAATTTTTTCTTTTTGTTCAGGCGTTTTTCCTTCCAAGGGAGTTAGTAGACCTGCTGCTTTAGCGGCTCTTAGTTTTTCAGATGTAATTCTCACTGGTGGTCTTGACACTCGTCTTTCAGATTCTGGTGTTAAAATATCACAAATACATTCGTCACTGGGTCCTTCACCTTCTGTTATGACTTTTGCAGTTTTTTCCTCTAACTTTTTTGCTTCGTCAGGTGGCAACACAGGCCTAATAGATTTTCTCTTCGGGACAGTTGCTTTTATAGTTTGGATCATAGCTTTTTCAGATGGCGTCCGCCCTTCTGGAAGCGGTATTCCCATTTCAGCTTGAGCTCTAAGAATCTTTTCTTTTTCCTGTGGAGTCTTGCCTTCTAGTGGTACTAAAATACCTGCAGCAGCCGCTTTGCCATATCTTTCCTTATCTGCTGCTGTTTTGGGTGTTGGTGGTAGACCAAGATCAGCGCGCACTTTATCCATTATTTTTTTCTCAGCCGGTGTTTTAGCTGTAGGAAGAGGAACACCGTGCATTGCTAGCCCTTTAAGTATTTTTTCCTTTTGATCTGGTGTTTTACCTTCCAGTGGAGTAAGTAATCCAGCTGCTCTTGCTTTTCGGAGTTTTTCTGAAGGAACTCCAGCTAACGAAGGCGCTCTTGCTGCGGCCTTAACTCTCGCGATAAGCGATTTCTCCGATGGCGTACGTCCTGCAGGAAGCGGCACGCCCATATGAACCATTCCTTTCAAAATTTTTTCTTTTTGAGCTGGGGTTTTACCTTCTAAGGGCACAATGAGACCTGCAGCTTGAGCACGCGCATAATTTTCTTTATCTTCGGGTGTCTTTGGTTCTGGTGGAAGACCGAGGTCAGTGCGTAATTTTTCAAACATTTTTTTTTCAGAGGGTGTTTTGGCTTCAGGTAGTGGTACGCCGTGCATCGCTAAACCCTTCACAATTTTTTCTTTTTGTTCAGGTGTTTTTCCTTCCAGTGGAGTTACTAATCCTGCCGCTTTGGCTTTTCTTAGCCTTTCTGAAGGTGGTCCTAAAATAGATAACGCTCTGGGAGCGGCTTTCACCCTTGCTACGAGTGCTTTCTCAGATGGTGTTCTTCCGACAGGAAGGGGAATACCCATATCTGCCATACCTCGCAAGATTTTCTCTTTCTCTGCAGGCGATTTTCCTTCTAAGGGTACTATAAGGCCAGCAGCATGCGCTTTTGCAAATTTTTCTTTTTCGGACGGTGTTTTGGGTTCAGGCGGTAGACCGAGTTGGCCACGGACTTTGTTAATAAGTTTTTTTTCTGATGCTGTTTTTCCTTCTGGCAGAGGTATACCATGCATGGCTAAACCTTTTATGATTTTTTCTTTCTGTGCAGGAGATTTACCTTCAAGTGGAGTTAACAAACCGGCAGCTTTAGCTTTTTTCAGCTTTTCTGATGGTATTCGTGGAGCTCTGGGAGCTGCTTTAACTTTAGCGACAAGTGCTTTCTCAGAAGCTGTTCGTCCTTCTGGTAACGGAACGCCCATGTCTGCCATATCAGTAAGAATTTTTTCCTTTTCTGCGGGAGTTTTTCCTTCCAACGGTACAATAACTCCTGCTGCCATTGCTTTGGCAAAATTTACTCTTTCTTCTGAAGTTTTTGGTTCTGGTGGGAGACCTAGTTCGCCACGAACTTTTTCTACGAGTTTCTTATCTGAAGAAGTATGCCCTTCAGGTAACGGTATGCCATGCATAGCTAGACCTTTTAAAATTTTTTCTTTCTGGGCTGGAGATTTGCCTTCTAGAGGAGTTAAAAGTCCAGCTGCTTTAGCTTTTTTAAGCCTTTCCGATGGTATAGGAGGTGCTCTAGGAGCTGCTTTTACTTTTGCAACGAGCGCTTTTTCTGATGGCGTACGACCTTCTGGAAGAGGTATACCCGCATCTGCCATGTCACTTAATATCTTCTTTTTTTGAGCTGCTGTTTTCCCTTCTAGTGGAACAATAATTCCTGCTGCCACACCTCTTGCATAATTTTCTTTCTCTGCAGCAGTTTTAGGTTCTGGTGGAAGGCCAAGATCTTTGCGTACTTGGTCGACAAGCTTTTTTTCAGATGATGTTTTTCCTTCTGGTAACGGGATGCCGTGCATTGCTAAACCTTTTAGTATTTTTTCTTTTTGTGCTGGAGATTTTCCTTCAAGTGGCGTCATAAGCCCTGCTGCTCTAGCTTTTCGTAACTTTTCTGAGTGTACCATAGGATGTCTAGGGGCAGCTTTTACCTTTGCAACGATTGCTTTCTCTGAAGGTGTGCGACCTTCGGGAAGAGATAGGCCCATGTCAGCCATGTCATTTAAAATTTTCTCTTTTTCTGCAGGTGATTTTCCTTCTAGTGGTAATATGACACCCGCAGCCATAGCCTTCGCATATTTTTCTTTTTCTGCCGCTGTTTTAGGTTCAGGAGGAAGTCCTAATTCACCACGTACTTTATCAATCAATTTCTTCTCGGATGCTGTTTGTGCTTCAGGCAGTGGAATCCCATGCATTGCTAATCCTTTAATTATATCTTCTCTTTGCTCGGGAGTTTTACCTTCAAGTGGGGTTATCAACCCAGCGGCTTTTGCTTTTTTTAACCTTTCAGATGGAACGCCAGCTAACGGTGGTCCTCTACGCGCAGCTTTTACTTTAGAAACAAGTGCTTTTTCAGATGGCGTTCGTCCCTCTGGAAGAGGAAGGCCCATGTTTGCTATATCAGTTAGGATTTTTTCTTTTTGTGCGGGCGACTTTCCCTCTAATGGAACTATAAGTCCTGCAGCTTGGGCTTTATCATACCGGTCTTTTTCCGCAGGTGTTTTTGGTTCTGGCGGCAAACCAAGATCAGCGCGTAATTTTTCAACTATTTTTTTTTCCGACGGCGTTTTTGCCTCAGGAAGCGGAAGACCTTGCATTGCTAGACCTTTTATAATGTTTTCTTTTTGCGTTGGTGTTTTTCCTGTTAAAGGTGTGAGAAGACCAGCAGCTCTAGCTTTCTTCAGTCTTTCAGCAACAGGTAATATTTCTGACGGGGGTTTTGTAGTCGCTTTTACTTTGGCTATAAGAGCCTTCTCGGACGGTGTTCGTCCTTCTGGTAAAGGCAAACCCATTTCAGCTTGCCCTTTAAGTATCTTTTCCTTTTGCGCTTGTGTTTTTCCTTCAAGGGGAGTGATGAATCCAGCAGCTATTGCTTTTTTGTAGTTTTCTTTTGCTGTGGGAGTTTTAGGCTCAGGTGGTAGACCCATATCAGCACGCACTTTTTCAATCAGTTTTTTTTCAGATGCTGTCTTACCCTCTGGAAGAGGTATTCCGTGCCCTGCTAAGCCTTTGAGTATTTTTTCTTTTTGTTCTGGTGATTTACCCGACAAGGGAGTTAATAGTCCAGCAGCTCTGGCTTTGCGGATTTTTTCTGATGGTACCATAATAGATGGTTGAGGCTTGACCGTGGCCTTAATTTTGTCTATTATAGCTTTTTCGGATGGTGTTCTTCCTTCAGGCAAAGGTAAGCCAAGTTCAGCTTGAGCAGTTAATATTTTTTCCTTTTGTGCTGCTGATTTTCCTTCCAATGGTGTCAGAATGCCTGCTGCGGCAGCCATTCTATGTTTTTCTTTCATAGAACGGGTTTTAGGTTCAGGTGGTATACCCATATCTTTTCGAACTTTATCAATAAGTTTTTTTTCCGATGCAGTTTTACCTTCAGGAAGAGGTATCCCATGTTTGGCTAAACCTTTAAGTATTTTTTCTTTCTGTGCTGGTGTTTTACCTTCTAGTGGTGTTAAAAACCCTGCAGCCTTGGCTTTACGAAGTTTCTCTGATGGTACGCCAACCGTTGGAATGGATGGAGCAGGTTTAACAGTAGCTTTAATTTTTTCTATCAAAGCTTTTTCAGAAGGTGTTCTACCTTCCGGCAAAGGTAAGCCAAGCTGAGCTTGCCCAGTCAAAATCTTTTCTTTTTGCGCTGCTGTTTTCCCTTCTAAAGGCTCCAACAGACCTGCTGCAGCAGCTTTCCTGTGCTTTTCCTTCATTGACGGGGTTTTAGGTTCAGGCGGTAGTCCCACGTCTCTTCGCACTTTTTCGATAAGTTTTTTCTCTGATGCAGTTTTCCCTTCAGGCAGAGGTATACCATGTTGAGCTAAGCCTTTAAGTATTCTTTCTTTTTGTTCAGGAGCTTTGCCTTCTAAAGGTGTTAAAAAACCAGCTTCTTTGGCTTTTTTTAGTTTTGATGGATGCACTGCAGTTACTGATGGTAAAGATGTTTTGATCTTGTCAATAAGCGCTTTTTCGGATGGTGTACGCCCTTCTGGGAGTGGTATTCCTAGTTCCGCTTGTGTTCGGAGTATTTTTTCTTTTTCAGCTGGAGTTTTACCTTCAAGTGGAACAATTAAGCCAGCGGCTTCGGCCTGGCGCATTCTTTCGCGATCAGCTGCAGATTTCGGTTCTTGCGGTAACCCAAGTTTAGTCCTGATTGTTTTTATCATTTCTTTTTCGGATGGTGATTTTCCCTCGGGCAGAGGAGCGCCAGACATCGCAGCTTGCTCAAGAATTTTCTGCTTTTCTTCGGGTGGTTTCCCTTCAATTTCTTTTTCTAATCTTTTAACTTCGGCTTTTCTTCTTTCTTTTTCTGCGACTGTCGCCACAGCGATGGACGATGGCCGACCGGAGACCTTACGCAATTCACCAAGTCGTCGCTCCTCTCTGGGTAGATGGCCGCACAGGATGCAATTGCAATTGTCGCAGTTTTTCTTTTTGTAACAATCGTAAAGGCTTTTCATGACTTCAAACATGGCATCTGAGTTGCAGGAGCAGCAACAAGACTCCTCCTTTGCGTTCAGTTGGCATCTGTAGATTCGCCACTGGGGTTGTGTTAGTGGATTTTTAAACGCATTCATACAATTTGATGTTCGTCGTTCTGACATTGTATTTACTATAAAGTCAGAGCGATAAGGGTGTTTATTTTTGGTAGGAAATATGTCGGAACTCCTGACTTTCAATTTTATTTTCTTTTTGCGGTTCACCGTTGGCAAACTGGAATGTTTTTGCAATTTGATTCTCTTAGGTGGTATTGTAGACCTCGAGAGAACGGCAACGAGTTGTGCAGGCTCTTGGTAGGGTTTAATCTTTTTTCGTTTTTTATGACTGTTATACTTTTTCTTATGAACAATGATTGTTATGTTTTCGACGCCATTACAAGGACTCTCTTCTTGAGCCGTGTAAGAACTTTTGTTGTATATTGAATAAATTTCCTTCATTTTAATTATTTGGTATTTCCAAAATACAATAAACTTTTCTTATGCCAAGTATATCTTACGGTCTATTAACTCTGTAATTAAAAGAAATAGAGAATTCAGGAGTCACGTCTCGCTCCTGCACTGCTAACAAGCAGCGTTTATTATTGTCTTCGATACACTGCAAAACAAAAATATTATTAATGTATTTGTTATAAACTTAGTCCAACAATACTTCAGTAACAAAAAAAGGTTATAATACCCAATGACATTTTACAAATAGACGCGTCATACCCTAACAAAATTGCACATAAAAACAGCGGAGTATTTACTATAGTCACAGCCCTAGCGGCTCGCATCGATACGGCCCGAGCGAGCCCGAGTGGTTCCGAATGGGCCGAGCGTCGGCCGCCCCGTCGCAATGACAGTCGAATGAAATGCATTTATTAGTTTAAAAATAAGTTAAATAGTGTATACTTATTACTAACGTATGAAATGAAACGTTTTTCATTCACAGTTGGAGTATAATTTTTACATCGTCTAAAAACACAGGAAGGCATTTTATTTATAAAAATACAAGTTAGTAATTCAACTAGCCGCGACAGTGGTTGGAGGTTGACTAAGTGAATGTCGGGCAGTTACCTTACTTTCGTCTTGCCAGTATTGAGCTCGGACAACGTATCTATGTAATAAAAACATCTTAGATAATACCCAAGGATATATTTTTATAGATATTAAATATCTGTAGCCAACTGAAGTTACAGTTTGTTACCTAAGGTACATAATAAATAACATGGGACTTCCGTGTAATTATGTATAGGAAGCAAGATTATCTTTTAGTCCCACTATACTTCTTATTCCTGGACTTTTACGCAGACAGAGACGAGAGAAAAACCTGTATAGTAAAAAATGATACCTAAAATTTCAATTAAATTTTATATTGTGCCTCCATACCTTTCATTTCCGTGTTGGATACTTCTTAACGGCTCTAGAAAAGAGTAATTTATCGCGTCCACACTTTTCACATCTTATATGATTTGATTTTTAAAATATAATTATAAAAATTTACGTATAATTTCGAATGATTTTAATTTGTCACAAATTATGACTTGTTTATGAGAGGTGTCTCTGAAGACGTCAGTTTATTTTTCGAATACTTCAAAATATGACATTATTGGCTCCAAAAAGTACCCTATATTATTAATAAATTAAGCCTTGGCTATTACTCTTACTTCTTCAATTATTATTCTGGGATATTATACTAGATAAGTACCTCATTACTACGAAGTTAAGGAAAAGAAAAACATAGTTTCCGGAATTTCGGAAATATTTTGTTCTCGTATATAGAATCCACCAGCTAAATTAATACATTTTGGTCTTAATTGATTGAAAAATTAGCGTTAATTGGATTAAATTAGTGTTCAAAATATGAATTTATATAAAGTTTTGATTACATAGAATAAATCCGTGGTAAGTATGGACGGACCTTTTTTTATTAAACAATAACTGGCTCCGTGTTCATATAAAACGTACTTGTATGCATTATGTATGTGTTCAACCCTGATAACCGACGGTATCGCTCCGTAGTCTAATCACAATCATAGATATTATGTACTTAAACTACTGCGCTTTACAATTCAGCTACTTTAAGTCAATTCAAGCAAATTTTATAAGAGAGTTAAGGTGGCCAGTATTTATTATGTTCTAGAATTTTACTTATCCGCCTCCGTTTATTGATATTATTATGTGTATGTACGGCCTCACACTGGCATTGTCTCTTTCTACAGAGCGATACATTTAATGACACAACTGCCATTGGAGCGTCACCAAGCAATGTTTAGTACTATATTATAATTCTCTTTATGCAGTACCGAATAAATCAGAGAGTAGCGATTCAAATAAAAAAGTTGTCACATTGTACGGACTATCCAATACCCATAGTTCTCAACAGGACGAGTTACGTTAATGTGATACTAGATGGCGTCACTGTCATGAAAAAAAATAACTTTTGTGCAGTTTGTTACTTACTAGTATTACTATTAATTAATTATTATTTCTCTTTATTTTGAAAGTTATTTTTTCATATTTTTATATATCATAATCTTAAAAACATCCATGTATATAAAAAATCAAAACGAAATTATCACACTTCGATGGCGAGGCAAAGACTCAAGCCACATTATTATTAGATACTATTTTCTTTTCAATTTCTAAAAGGATATATGTTTTTTTCTGTGGTTTCTTTTTATTTCTCCTAGGCCCTTGCTTACAAAGCTAGCTCACTGAAAGCTTTAAAGATTTTGAGTAAGGGGTTTTTTTAATATCTTTAAATTATATTAATTTTAACCAAACGCCTACTTCTAAACAGAGTAATACGTAAGCCAGAACTCACAAACGATTTCGAACAAAAAGACTAACGCGGGACAGTGAGCATCAAGAACTTATAAGTTTCTAGGTGAGCATTTCAGAGTGAGCATCTCAGAACAATGACTTGTTCTTGTTCTGAGGTGAGCATGCTCTGCTTGTGCCAGTTTCTAGTCCGCTGTCAGATCAAAGACAGAAAACATCAAACTGACAAACAGAAACACACAAAAATTTCGTCAAAAATATCAATAAACAAGAAATGCAATTCGCGACAATATGCCGTGCCGTTGTACAGGTGTTAAGCTGAATAAGTGCAAGTGCGTGTTGGACACGGTATATCCCCTCAGGTCCGAGGGGTCGAACCTGGTCCTCGTGAGGAATGATAGCGATTGCCTCCAGCACAGACTGGCGAGGCGCGGTATCCTCTACCGACTGCTGGAGTGCATGTATGGGAAATGCGCGGAGTATAATTTACGGTATGTAGTCAAAACTCAAAGTGATGGCAATTACTCGTAGATAAGTTTAATTACTATGTTTTTCAAGGCATACTTGAAGGAAATGAAGTTTGTGGAATTATTGACTGTCTAACTTCTTATCTTACTAATATTAAAAATGCGAATTACAATATGCTAAAATGACTGCCTCGCTGGAGTAGTTGTAACGCGGTAACAACTACGACTACCGCGTTGACGTCCTGGGTTCGAACCCCGGGTCGGACCATAAATAACTGTTACCGGCATTCTGCAGTTTAAAGGTACCCGCATTTTAGAAATAGTCGCAGCTCAGAGTCAGGATGTTGGCGGAGTGATAACTCTATGCCTGCCTTTGTTCCTGCACCTCATTTTCTCCGTTCATGTTTAATTGCTGTATCACCGGCCTATGAGATTGAAGAAACAGAGCAGCACCTCTGTATTGCGTACACAATTGTGCACTATAATATCTTACGCCCGAAATTAATAATGTATCTGCTATCCAAGACTGAAACCTATCTTAGATTGCCGACTATCTTTCGATTGCTCTCCTATCGGCATGCCAATATCTTATCTCGCCTATCCTTGGTTACCTTCAACGATAGATCGCCGGCAATCCTTTGCAGATGCGTTCCCTCCTGACCATTCCATTTTATGCAGAATATTCCATTCGTAAAAAAATACTTTTTGTCTTTTCCATACAAACTATTCGTTTAAATATTTGCCCAATTGCTAAAAATAAGACTTGGAGTAATAAAAAAATATTTTATGCATTTTAGCCCTCAAAAGAAATAATTAATAATTAGTACATGTCATATTTAAGGTACAAACTATTTAATGAGTTGAAATGGAACGTGAGTAATGTGGTTGCTAACATATTTTGACACTGAAGTTTAATAACATTGTTCATAATATATTAATAAATCTTTAAAGGATTTAGTTTTTAGTATAAAGTACGCAGTAAACTCGGTGCCATATAATAATAATTAGACTCTGTACACATTATCCAGTGTTATGGAACAAATTACAATTCCGTTATACATAATTGTTGCATAACTTGCACCGTTTACGCATCGCACGAAACGGAAGCTCTCAAAAGTAATCAATTTTACCCGTTTTTGGTCCCATTGGTCATGGTGTGATGATGTATACCCTATAATAGCCATCCTCAATAAATGGGCTATCCAACACTAAAAGAATTTTTCAATTCGAACCGGAAGTTCCTGAGACCAGCGCGTTCACACAAACAAATAAACAAACATACTCTTCAGCTTTATATAATTATAAGTATAGTATAGATAATGTATGGAAATGTTGCCTGTTTCTATGATATTAACTGTTAACTAATAAAACTATGTTAATTTGTAATAATTGTGACTTTGAATTACAAATGTAGGTAATCAATAAAACTAAATAGCAGTGATTACAAAGGTATTTTATTTTACTAAGTAAAGAAGTTCTTTATGAATGCTGTTCTTTCGCCAACATCTTGATTCTCTATATTGTTCTTATAATTAATAATATCAGCAGTTGATAACTCCACTTCGGTTGGAATTTCCTCTAACCTGTGATTCCGACAAATATTGTGCAAAATTGCAGTTGCAATTATTATTGCTTGAACTTTAGGTAAAGATAAACGCAATGTCAATGCAATCACAGGGAAGCGGTACCAAAGGGTAAGGGTACGCGGTACCAAGGGTACCAAATGTCCTGAAAAAGATAATATAAATATTTCCTATACCTCAGCAAAAGTTGATGGAATGGAGAAACACCATAGTTCCTGAAAAAACGATGCAATTGCCCCTTGTTAATACCTATCTAATAGTTCAGTAGGTACAATATTTTTTGTAAATAATGTCAAAAATTATTTACCTTGTACATAGAAGTAACTCGGATATACGGCATCAGTTTAACTAACAATGATTGGCACGCAGATTTCGAAAGCCTAATCTAAACGTGAAATCAAACTGATCCAGGGTCTGCATGTAGTTAACTCTTTTCATTACCCGTGATGAAGCGCGACTTTCAGTTTCGCTATCAGTATCGCTAGTCCCTCCAAATCACTGTCATCACTGTCACTAGAGAATATGGATATTTCCATTGCCTTTTCGTTTCCCTTAAAATCAGTGTAAGCGATATTCAAAACATATGGAGTAAACTGAGGAATCGGTCCGATTGGAAAATGCGATTGTTTACAACAATCAAATCAAATGTCAAACCGGGTAGATAGAGTATTGGCAAGCGTAAACTGTCATTTTCAAACAGAGGGTAATCTATGATCTGTAATCCGTCCTCTCAAAGATCGATTATTGTTAGAGATAGCTTACTCAATCTATGGATTGGTTATTGGCATGCTTTATCCATAAAAACGAATGAATTATCAGTCTTAGATAGGATACATTGGATTAGGATTGGTTATTAATTTCGGGCGTTAATCTATCTAATTCCCGTTGAGATTGGGCGCTGTGGCCAAAATTTTACTAGGAGGGAATTAAATGCAAATGTTTGGATGTATGTTAGAAGTAAACGCAGCAACCGTTGAACGGATTAAGACAACATTTAGCATACGGATAAACCGTGTCCTGGGTTAACGTGTAGTTAACATTCTTACCCTGGATATTTGTCCTCATAGGCAGTATTTAATTTTTTCATTATTTTTTTAAGTAGTTCGCGCGGGCGTTGTACAGATGACGCTATAGATTAGCATAGGTGTTTTGGAGCGGGAGAGGTTATTCACGAGAGCAGGCAACACTTAGTAACATATTTTTGTCGACTTTTATTTACCTCTTCTTGCATTGGATTTTTAATATTAATTTAGTATTGCATTTATAATATTATTTATAAGTCTATTGGCAGCCTACTGAGGTTTTAAGCTACAAGTAATTATTATGTTTTATATCTATATACTTCTTATAAAACAAAGTCCCTAAAAGCTGTTTATCTGTATGTGGTGGATGTTCTTGACATCTAATGAAAGAATTTTCATGAAATTTGGTATGGAGATAGTTTAAGACCCTGGAAAGGTTATAGGTTATTTTCTATCCCGGGAAAATGTATAGCAGGACTTTTATCCCGGAAAATTCCTTCACGCGGGCGAAGCCACGAGCAAAAGCTAATGTGAAGTATAAGAATGACGAGTGCAGTGAACTGTAGCGATAGTATTTTACACTATTTCATATTGTATACTATACCTTACTGCCACCATTAGCAATGTTTCCGCGCCGATGTGTTCACAGCTTTACATTGTTCTTGTTCACAACGCAATACATCCTATAGGTGTAGATCGATAATTTAGCGCACAATAGTGCTCTTAGGGCTCAATTAGTGCGTGATGTGAAATCTAGACATCACTGTATGGGTTATTATTAAATCTATTAGTCGATATACGTGACGTTCTTGGTTGTTGTCTCGGAAAACTTAGTCTCCTACAAACTATTTAGGTTTTCAATAATTTGAATCTTATTACAGCTAAATCTTTTACACACACAGCTTTTATCCCCGAATGGGTAGACTTGCAATTGGTGTACCCATTTTTCACTATGAGTACTTCGTACCATGATATGTTAGTGGGCAAGCCTAACGCTATATCCGAGTAGTAAAACCCCATGAGTCATCAGCTTATAACTGTCCACTGCTGAACATAAGCAACCCCTAGAGCGTGCCACGTTGCTCGGTCCTCTGCATTCCTCATCCAGTGTCTACCGGCGATCCTACGAATGTCGTCGGACCCGCGGGTCGGAGGTGAACGGTCTAAACCTCATGAGGGGGTGAGCCTAATGCCATATGGGGTACAAATTACTATCACTGCCCAACCCGGGAAAAGAACCTGAGAACTCAGCACTGCAGTCGTATTGTAATACAACAACGGCATCGTGAATTAATTTATCATTATAAATGCAAAAAATTGTAAATATGAATGGATTTGGATGTGTGGTGCACCTGTGGCGAAGCAACCTGATTCCTACCGGCTTCCCTTTTAGGTTTATTTAAGTTTGCCTTAGTTTTTCTTTTCTATTAAATTGGCCGCGATATGTTACCTAAGGCAATTGGTTTTGCCTCGGTTTACCTTTTGAAAATTTTCACTTTTCACCATAGTGGTGCACTAATCATGTCCTGAATTAACATAGGGCCATTTGTAATGCTCTGTTACGTTAGCAACATATACTTACAAGCGGCGATAGCCTAGCTGGGTGTGGAACGGACTGCCAAGACGAATGTCCGCAGGTTCAAATCCCAAGGGCACACACCTCTGACTTTTCTAAAAAATCATGTGTGTATTCTTTGTGAATTTATCGTTCGCTTTAACGGCGAAGGAAAACATCGTGAGGAAACCTGCACATCTGAGAAGTTCCCTATAGGAATTTCGAAGGTGTGTGAAGTCTACCAATCCGCACTAGGCCAGCGTGGTGGACTAAGGCCTAATCCCTCTCAGTAGTTAGAGGAGGCCCGTGCTCAGCAGTGGGCAAGTATATAATACAGGGCTGATATTATTATTATTATATATACTTACAAAATATAATTCGCTTATTTACCTTCAAACAGACGTAATGATTTACAAGGTCTTCCCCGGAGTAAACTTCCTTCAGCATTCATTCCATACCTTGAATAAGCCTAGACTTACGAATCATTATTAAAAATAAATTATGTCTTTTGGAATAAAATAAACTATCTAAATATTCCTTCTAACATTGAATATTTGACAGTGTTAGTTGTTAATTAAAATTATGCGAAACAAGAGCTGCATTATAAAAAAATCCTAACAACCAACTTAAGGATAATATTGTAGAAATATAATGTTTAATTTGTTACTCTACATGTATCATGCTTTGAATAATTAGCTTATAAAATATAGTTAGCTCACCGTTCTGCTGCAGGGAAGGTAATAATACCATACAGGTAAAATTATGTCCGTTTATTTATTTATTAATAGACAAAAAATCTATTTATTACACAAAACATACACATGAGAGATCCACAATATTAGGTACTCATTATAGGTAACAAACCTTTACTTGTGTATGCAACATTATTGGCTAAATAAAATATTTTTTAACATATATAACATGAACAATCGTTACAATTAAAATAGAATAATGATATCTTTAGAATATATATTTAAAAATAAGCTTCCGAATCTATATAATATATAAAAATGAATGTCTATTTCCCTCGGTCACGCCATCACGCGTGAACGGCTGGACCGATTTCACATTTTTTTTTGTTGTGTTTGTTATTGTCAGGAGAAGGATCTTATGAAAGATAGAAATAATTTTAACAAAAAGTTAAACCGCCTTCAAAAACCACTCAAAACCAAAAAACAATTTCACATAACAGGTATATATTGGCTACCAATTTTGGAGTCGGTGCCTAATTAAAATTGCTAGTCTTAAATAATTATAGCAAGAAAATGAATTAATTGACATTAATAATATTGTCATTGTTATTTTTCAAGATTTCATAGCACCCAGTTTAAAAATGTTTCTGAAATAAGAAGTTATTACATCAACAGACGTTCGTGTCCTCAGATACTGCCCGCTGCGAGGGTTCATCAGACCGGGCAGTCAGCTTGGTAACACGTTGAAGGACCTGCTGGTGTTGGCGTGCTTCATCGTAGCCAACTTCGTGGTGTTCCTCACGATCGTCTCCAAGATCATCATCCACGTGTACTTCGGCGTCAAACACACCGCGTGCTGGCTGAGGAGGTTGTTTAATTTTAAAGTAATCGAATAATATTGAGTCAGCTTTTGGCCGATGGGTAGACTTTTGTTTCAATAGAAAATCGGACATGTTTATTTAAAAATAACACAAGTGTACGATTCAAATAAAATCCAGTTGGGAGAGTTAGCTGCTATTCCCTGGACTCCTAAATTCGTCTATGCGAAGGATAATATCCGAGCAATGGTGTAGACATTTATCTATGCATGGATCGGTTAACCGGGGTAGTCATTGTCACAAAAAAATTACGTGAAGTAGCAGTGTACAGTTGCTTCGAAAGGTGAGATGTTCGAGATATCTCCGTATCTTTCCATGATCCGTATTTATTAACTTTAAGTTCGGCAGCAGATCATAATTCCTTTAACATAGTAAATGTTATGGCATTGTGACACGTGATGCCATATAACCGTGATATATTGCTGGCTATAAAATAAATATCTCCTTGAACGATACTCCCGCCCGTTCCACCGTTTAAAACATATTAAATAACTTGTTATTCACCTTTCAGGGACGTAAGTCGGGCCTTTCACCTTTTTCTCAATTTATTTACATTATTTTTATATTCAGTTGTTTCATTAGAGACCATTTTCCTTTGATTCAAAAGGTCTTCCTCGGCAGGCGTCGAGGAATTTTTATTTAAACGCAAACTAGCGTCGTCCGTAAAATGAAATCTTAATGTAGAAACATTTCAAAACGAATGGATTCACTGTTACTGTGAAACGGCGGACGAAAAAAGGAATCTCTTTGGACAATATACATTGACTCATAAACTGCATCGCAGTCCAGGATTACTTTCGAATTAATTTTTTCATTGAGTTAATTGTAAACGGAAGAGCAAAGTAACCGACGAGACAAGATAAAAACGAATTTTGTTTTACATTACGTTGCGTTTAGGGATTGCAATCCGGCCTCATTTGAATCCGGATCCGGCCGGATTGATTTAATTGATCAAACCAGGGCAACTTAACTCTTTTTTTCGTTCCAATGTGGTTCGGTATAAAGTGAAAAAAAAAAGATTCGTCTACAAAATCAACTTGAGAAAATAATGAATTTTTTACAGACAAAAATCACAAATTTAAACAGATAAATCAGAAATTAAATGCCATTAAAATCTTAAAATATAATTTCAACAATAAAGATAGTTCCATATAGTTATTTCACTGTCTTCACTAAAGGTCTCCTGATTCTGATTTGATTTCGAAAGTGACATGTTTTTAAACTGTAACTATACTAATACACTAGTTAACTATGTATGAGTTCAGTAGTACCTGTAAAAAATACTTTAATTAAAATTTTCTTAAAATTTTACTTCGTAGTAAACGGAGTTCGTGTTATACCTTCGTAGCATACTTAACACATATGAATTAACTCACTTCAGACAATTATACACAAGTGGAATGTACGTAAACATAATTCATTTATCAAAATTCAAAGGGTAAAAGCTATATCTATTTAACAAAAAAACTCTTTACGAATTCTCTTGAGGTTTATTTTATATTTAATAAGTGCGTAAATATAAGAAAAAAATTACTATTTTCTTACATTTGACGAAGCAATGACTAAAAAAAACACACATTTATTGACTCGAGCGATGCGCTACTGATCGATTGAACTGGACAAGTAGTGACAAGCTGCTGCGCGGGCGAGAAGAGGGGCGCAGGGCAACGCCGTGGCTTAGCGTCGAACGACTCGCGCGTACATGCATCACGCGTTTAAAGTACCGTCTCTTACACCAGCGCGGTTATTTTGACAAAAAGTGCAAATACCGGACCCGGTCACCGGATCCGGTATATTGGTGTCGGATCCGGTACTTGTATATTGATGCCGGATCCGCCGGATTACCGGATCCGATTTTCCGGATTGCAATCCCTAGTTGCGTTTGAGTTTAATCGTTGTTGGGTTGTTGTTGGCCTTGTAATAGCATTTCTCCGGTTACTACTATTTATAGATTAATATTGGGGTGGTAGAAATCAATAAATACTCTTAGCTTGCTACGCGTGAATCGGAATTGTAAAACTCAAGCGCCGTACTTAGGCCGTTGTTTCTTTCTCACGCTGTTAAATTCCGTGAGGGTTTGTGAATGTAGAATGTATTCAAAGTACCTGAACATTGGCAGGTGTAAAACGAATAAGGGTATTTGTACAGTGGACTTATCACTTTATAATCCGCCTACCTATACGCCGCTACAGAGGAATAGATGGTGGCCTTCCTCTATGGAAGGGTAAAATTTCGGCAGGCAGATGCACCTAACCGGCCGCGGCCCCTCGGACGGTTCTTATTCGGAGATGGTATAATATACTGCGCGTCGCGAAAATTCTTCCACCGCATTTTAGAATTATCCATCTAATTATCGATATTCGTAGTTCCAAAGATGTTGATGAGATGGCGGTGTATGCTAATTTTGCCGCCACGTAAATGATGGTAAATAAGAAACAAATAATACTTTTTTGACCAGCCTAGCCGTGAAAATGTCAAAGTCTAACTGTCCCTATCCATCTGGTCTTATATGGGATTGAAGCCACCTTACGTTGTGACTTTCAATCTTCTTGAAGTGTATTCCGTATTTTTGCAGATTTCTGGATAATATGTAGAGCATATGCTGATCGCATTAGTTTAATGTCGTCGCGCGTTAGCTTACCTAGCTAGAGGTTTAACAGTAAGGAGAGACTCGATTTATTGACCCAATTTATGAGACTATTTGGCAATTATTTAATAAATTATATACAAATACAAGTGAAGTGTCAAATGAAAGCTAATGACGAGAACTATATTGCTATAAACAACAAACCTTCTTCCCTTCAAACATCACTATTCACTCAACTATAACATGTGTATTATATTGTATGTATATGGTCCGTAAAATGTTTCCAATATTACTAACAGGTTAGCATATCACACACATGCACTATTAATTATAAACTACACTTATTAGCGTCCTGAGGGGGTCAACACGCATTTAAAGAGAGACAATGCACCGCCATCAACTAGTTAGAAATACAAAGCATTGTGCATATTGTGTACTTATCCTGAGGTGACAGATGTTCAACCTCATAATGCCCACTGGCTACAATACTTACAGAAACGTTGTGTTCTCCCCTGGGTGCTGGAACGTACGTGTATGTTTTTTTAAATTTTTGAATTTGCTTTGAATGACGAGACGAGCTTGCCGTTCGCTTGATGGTAAGTGATACGGCCGCCCATAAACAGTAGAAATACCATCCAACACATTGAATTACAAAGTATTGTTTAGTATTCTACTGCGCCATCCTAAGACATGAGATGTTAAGTCTTATTATGTGCACTAACTAATTGGCTACACTGGTTTGCCTTCTCAGCCAAAAATATCACCAATGTTAGTCCTTACTCCTGTATTGAATTCTGTCTTATCATTTCCTCACCGAACATTCTCTCCAGGTGTATAGATCCGAAGATGGCAGAAGACCGGACCCTATTGTCCGGAAGACATGACTACTCACCGCCGAATGCAAGAATCTTCCACTGACACATTTTATAATATTCATTTTGTATGTTTTTACAAGTATATAAGTTATACAATAAATTATTGTTGAAAATATTGATGTGTTGTAGTTATGTGGTGATGGATTACTAAGTTATTTGGCACTCGATAAAGCTGGCGAAAAGTGAGTGTGGACCTCTCATTCCGCTCCGCGATCTAGCTTTTGCGTCTATGGATATTGGATAGACACCGTCCGCAATTCCGCTCCGCATATCCCTCGTTCCGCTCCGCTCGCTCGTTCCGCTCCGCTGCCTCGCTCTGCTTCGTTGGTCAGGTACTAGGTAGCCTAAAGCATGGATGGTACGCAGCGGTGCAGTGGTTAAGCATTATGAGTTATCCCAACAGCAACGTTCAAAAAGAACAAGCCCTCGGTTAAGATGTCTTCATCCTAGTTTGAGTGATCTTTAAAATGTCAATGTTTTAACTTATACCTGACAACGACAATTTCAGTAATGGGCTGATCAACAATTGATAATTTGGACTACTTATTATGCGCGTCGCAGACGGTTCAATAGGAGTGCAAAAGTTCAATCGGAATGTTTGTTTACGTCGTGTTTTACATCGTGGAGCGCACGAAAAACATCGCATTTATATACTTGAAAGCGCAGGAAGGCCTTCATCTGAACTCATTATAACACTGATACACTGATCAACACATTTTGTAGCGATTCGTCGCAAACGTGGTGCGCTGGTCGTTCCGTACCACAAAAAGTCAAGTAAAGATGGTTGGCCCCTCAGAACAAGAACAAGCATAGAAGGAATCTAAATTACCCTCATATACTTGTCCTTTTTTTCAAATAGGCCAAAACCGTTGAAAAGAACGAGACAAATATTATGTTGCTAAGGTCGGCTTGCGTACACTTTAAAATTATCAAATGGTTACCTTTGGTCCTCTTTATGATGCCGAATTAAAAAGCAAATAAAATGTCAAATGTTCCAACTTGCCAACCTCAAAACAATGTCACAAACGCGCCCACACAATTTAGTTACGTTATACTTCAGCGCGTGCTTTTCAAAAGTGGCTGCATGTTTGTAATATTTTTGTTGTTAATTCTAATAAATACACAGTGCTGTTTAAGTATAATATAGCCCTACGAACAAGCAATGGCCTGCGTTATTATGGGGTGTAAATCTCATTCTTGTCGTAAAGAAAATGAAACTGAAATCATCAGCTTCCATCGGTGAGTAAACAAAAAACCTAATATATTTGTTTAAACCCTGTACATAAGTGCAAAAAGTATTATTAATTAATCTTTATTATGCTGTAGTCATATTATAATCTGCTGTTGGCCATTCGATACAGTAATTATTAAGTATTTTTCATTTTTATCAATTTACGTAGTCGTGTTCAATAGTGTTGTTCTGCATATTCTGTCGATAACATAGATGTTAGTATATTGTAGTTGACTATTTTGCATAAATTGCGTTTTACTTTCAATATACGGTGGTGAAGTGGTAAAAGCCACTTGGAAACCGTGCGCGAAGGCTGGGGGTTGAGGAAACTATCTGATTTTCATAGTGTGTTTCATTGCAGATTCCCCACAGATGATGCTATGAGGCAAAAATGGATCGTTGCCATAGCTCGTCCCAATTGGCATTGGAAAAACAGCACCGTGTTTGCTCTATGCATTTCGACAAAGTTTTATTAACTTTGAAATAAGTTATCAAACATATGTGACATGAATGATACCGCTGTATTTTAATTTTACTGTCCCATTTTAGTAGCTTCTGTCAAATCCCACGTCTTGGGTATCTTTTAATGCCTAAGAAAGTCAGAAAAGAACAGAAGGCATATTGGCTTTCTCCTAGACGGAATTCCGGCTGATTTCTTGTTTGTTACTTACAGCGGTTTCCATTCCTTCCGAAATTTCTAACATTTTCTTAATTTAATAATCTTAATGCTTAACCATTTTTGTGTTTAGTAAATGAAGTTTCGGAAGGCATGGAAACTGCTGTAAGTAGCAAATGAAAATTGGACAAAATTTTGCTCGGAGAACGCCGGTAGTTCTATAGTTTATCGTAATTTAACAGCTTTTTACCGAGTGCTTTTATATACCCAGACTTTTTTTGGTACTTGAATACCAAATCAGGGTTTTGATATCTTTTTTTTAGCCTTTATCTAAAATAGCAATTTGCAACGGTTTGTAGTTGACTGACCGAAAAGTGTTTATTTTAGCAGGTCTGTGAATTTACCATAGCCGATAGACAAAGCATCTATCGATATCGATAAGATGTCAGAAGGGATCTCAACACAATTAAATTTCTTGCTGTCAAAGACAGAGTACACTCAAACGTCATAATGTTACTTCTATGCTTGTCATTGTTCTGAGGTTGGCCCCGCTACCAGCGACACAACGCTCCGCTAGAGTGACTGACGTTGACTTTCCTGAGACGCGCCGTCATACTCAATTGAAACGTCCATCCGATTAACTAGTTTTATTCGTTTACACCGCGGATGTTTTCATTCTAATGTCGTGATGCCACATCTACCGGGCGCTACGGTGCGGCGTGATCGCGTCCCGCACGATTCTACTAGATGCCTACCGGTACAGTGGGTACCGTGTAAAAACGCGCTCGCCGCGGGCGTAAAACGCGTTGTGTAATGTGTATATATTTGACATATATAGGTATATTTGCATTCTACAGGAAATGCAGGCTCGCAACCGCATCGGGTGCGGGTATTTACCGCTATGAGAGTTCTTAGCGTTAGGCTGGTTTTAGTTTTACGCCGACGGCACGCGCACCGTCAGCGCTGATGGCCGAGATATATGGACTTCTAGGAAGCGTTTTTAAATGATGCGTACCTATCAGCGCGCACAGTGGTCAGCGCTGATAGCTACGCGGCCGTACGCGTCGCGCGTCGGCCCCGCGTAGCTGTCGGCGCTGACGATCGCCCGAGCGCCTCTGCTTTCAGTGAGCGTTCTAGCGTCGAGCGGAGCGGACGTCGTCAGCGCGTACAGTCATGGCGAATCGCGAAGTGGATACAAGTCGAGTTATCGATGAGGTACGCCTGAGGAAGAAATTGTGGGATGCATCCGATCCACTCTACAAAAATAAAGATGCTAGAAACAAAGCCTGGGAGGATATTGCGGACACATTGTTCGAAAATATTTCAGGAGAAGAAAAACAACAACTTGGTTTGTTTACTTTCTTATTTTATTATCTAAATACCTACACTACTACAGGATAAAGCCTTTTCAAGTTAAAATATACACGAATCTTGCCAGGGCACGCTTCCAATAGGGCTAACAAAGTACTCAGCAAAATGTTCTCGCAGAGCGTGTCCAGACCTGTTTGTAGGTACAGCTGGCAGGTCTACCATACCCTCAATTGTAAGTGTGTCTTCTATACGATAACCATCGCGAAGTCTTATAAAGTTATGCAATACGCAGCATGCTTTAACTATATTCTTTGTAACATCAAAACTCACATTAATAGGTGTATGAAACACTCTGAACTTGTTTGACATTATACCAAATGTAGATTCTATGTATCGTCTACTACGGCTCAGTCTATAATTAAATATTTTTTTCTTGTGGGTCATATTGGATCGTGCATATGGCTTTAGAATTTTATTGGATATGCCAAAAGCACCATCACCCACAATTACATCTTCAACTGGAGTATTTGTTCCAGGTATAAGAGTTTTGCTATGTTCACCAATGACTGGTGGACAATTAATGCAAACACCTTATTTTCATGTGTGTCTATGGTATAAAAGAAAAACACTCCGTACAGTTAATAAATTATAATGTCCAACACACAACACAGAAGGCACAATTAACAGGAGGCACAAGCACAGTATAGTCTACAGTGAAGTAACGATGGACAGTTCAACATCACATCACATAAAGGAAGAATTAAGAGGAACTAGCATACAAATATAACATTCCGCGTAGCGTAAGCGGTAGCGGTAGCGGGAGCGAGCAGCGTGCGTTCCGCGTCTAATACAGGTCTCGACTGGCTGGTCAGCCGGCGATGTGACGTGGCGCTGCAACGTGTACGCACCGCACCGCACCTCACACCGCTGACTCCTTGTGCGTAAGGATATACCCATACGCAGAAGGTGTGACACTGCTCGATGGTTGACGTTGATATCGACATCGACAAACAGTTACGCATCGAAGTAATGTGCTTGTATATATCTAAGTAATAAATATAATATTATGATTGTTGTGAATGGTTACTGTAAGTGTAAATAAATATATATAAGTATAATGTAGAAATATACTTTTTATGTAGATAGATATTTTATATATAATTATGTTCAGTGTAGGAAAGTTGCCTACACAGGCAATGGCTTCGGTCTAGGAATATTTAAAGTGTTTTGTTCAAGGCTCCTGTAGAGTGTACTGTTTTGAAATATAGTCGAGTCCGAGCTTTTCCCATATGCTCCAATGTTTACATATGTAAAACAATAATCTGCATCGCACATAGCCAGCAGAACAATGGAGTAAAAATTTTTATAGTTGTAGAATATTGATCCACCACCGGTTGGATTTACGATTCTTATGTGCTTGCCATCAATAGCTCCAATACAATTTGGAAAGTTGGTCTTTTGTAGAAAACCGTTAGCAATATTTAGCCACATATCAGGTGTATTTGATGGTATGCATTCATTGTGTAGCGTGTTCCATGTTACTTTACACACTTCGTCCACGATCTTACTGATTGTTGCGATTCCCATCCAGCCTAGCGCAACAAGGAACAAAAAATCTATTGTATGGAATTAACATGGCATTTAATGGCGGATACTGCTATCTCTCTCTCTCAGTACAGTTTCTCTTTCTATTCCTCACCGCCATTATTATTGTTTGTATACTTCCTGACGTTTTGGAATACATTTGTATTTTATTGATTTATGTTTGTATTATTTGTTATTCAAACAAGTAAAAATATACCAAAAAGTGTTTTTGTTGGTGTAAGTGAATACGTTTTAATGACATGCCACCAAAAAATGTTTCATTACGTGTGAAATTTGTGGAGATCGTGCCAGTCGCATAAATCACAAAAGCAGAATGTTCATGGCGAAATTTCCATTGGATGAGGTCAGGTAAGCATTAATGAGATGTTTTTAGTCATCGCGCAAGTAAAGTTGCTTAGACAAAATGAAAATTCTCATTTTCTAATTACCATTATGTTACTAGTGATGTTGTTATTATTATCGATATCGATACCTGCTTAAATTTATTAATCAATTTGCCCTCCGTGGTTTCACCCATTTAGGTCCAGATTCTGTGGGAACATAGTGATAAAAAGAAGTAATTCCAACTTGATTTTTTTGCGGGTAGGAATAATAAACATACAATTGCATGCACACGCTTTATAATATTAGTAAGATGATGACTGATCATCAGGACAAAAAATGCTAAAGTCGTGTATGTGTCGGTGTGGGTGTGTGTGTACTTAAAAATGCGTTGGGCAATCAATGTGCCTGGTCACTGTTTATGATTTTAGGCTTAAATATAATTTAATAAGCAATTTAATTACAATTAAAAAATATTTTCAGATGCCGAAAGTGGGTTCAGCTTGTGAGAAAAGAAGATTTTATATATGTTCCCATAGAAAAGCTGCATACTTTGAAATATGTGTGCGGTTCTCACTTTAATAACAAAGATTTTAATAAAAAGAATAATCGCCTTAGAAAGTCAGCCATACCATCGAAAAATTTGAAAGCTGATCCACTTCCTGATGAAATATTGCTTGAATTTCCGTGCCATGTTTTGATAAACAATGATTGCACAAATGATAATATCTTTTAAGAGAAGTGCGACAAAGAAGTGTCAGCATCCTTTGACTTTATAATTCAATATTCTCATTGTACCTTGACCTATCATAAGTGCAACTATATTCGCCTACATGGTGTATAAAGGATTTTATTTTAAAATAAAATTATTATTCAACAAGTGAAAGCTTTTTATTTTATTTCGAGTCCTCATTTTAGTCCAGCCTTGTAATTATAGTGCTAAAATGTTCACTATATAGCGTGAGTTGGATTGATAATGTGGACTCGAAAATACATTATATGAATTTTATCAAAGTAGCATTAGCGTCGATTCCAGTAGAATTTATCGATATCGATAAAAGGTGCTCACTACTATGTATTTTGTTCAGTTGGTAGTATTGTTATTTGACGTTCCTGACGTATTCTTCCGTGATATTGGTATTGATACGCCATGTAAATTCGATTTTATTACTTTGTATTAAGTCCCGTCTCTTAAAACGTAGTGATTATATTCTCTTTGTTCCCATCCTAAATGAATACTGCAAATCCGTATATGTTCGACCGGTGCAAGAAATCTGAAAATAAAAAGGTTTTATTATTTCAGGCAAACTAGTCCAACAAAGATGGAAAACAGCCCGTGATGCGTTTTTTAGAACAAAGAACGCAATGAAAAAAACGCCTTCTGGAAGTGCTGCACCAAAATACAAAAAGTACATTTATTATGACGAATTAAGCTTCCTAGCTCCAACAGTTGAGAATGAAGTTGATGAATCACTCAATGAAACCATACCCTCCCCTTCCCTTCCCTCACCCTTAGCAAATATAGATAACACATTGGATAGTATGGTATCTTCAGAACACTCTCAAGATTCTGATATATTCACGCAGCAAGTTTTTTCAAACACTCAGCAGGGTGAGCAGAATGACCGTGGTGTTGATTCACCATCATCACAAAAACCTTGACTGGAAAAGAGAAAAAGAAGGGCCCCGAAAACAAATCCAGAAAGTTCTCCTTTTGAAAAAGAATTATTAACTTTATTAAGTAATCAAACACCAGATCTTGCCGCAGACGACCTGGCTTTTTTCGCTTCTTTAGGTCCAATCTTAAAAAGTTTTGATGTAGGACAAAAGCTGGAGTTTAGATCGAGAGTGCTGCGCGAAGCCACGAATATTCGAAATTGGAACAGACCAAATAGCTCAAATAGCTCTTACTCTAATGACGCAAGATCTACATTCGACACGTATGCATCATCATACAATTATCAGACTCCAGGTTACTCAGGGTACGAAACCAATGATGCAAATCCAGGTAACTCTGGTTATCAAACAGCTAGACGTACTGATGAATAATTATATTATGTTTAATTATAAAACAGAAGGGAGAAATATAAATACAAATTACTTCAGAGATTATGTTTTATTATTCGGACAGCGTTTCGCCTTATACTAGTGCACACAATTGAATGTCCATTGAAATAAATGCCTTGGGTTTTTATACCCGTCATTTAACAGTTGGATGTCATGTCACGAACAATCAACGGCGAACCATAGGCAATATTTATACTGCTGGCTGGCTTGAGTGGGAGTTGCGGCATTCAACCTCCGTGGCATGGCTTTAGCTTTGGCTGTGGCTGTGGCTGTGGCTGTGGCTTTGGCTTTGGCTTTGGCTTTGGCTTTGGCTTGGCTTGGCTTTGGCTTTGGCTTTGGCTTTGGCTTTGGCTTTGGCTTTGGCTTTGGCTTGGCTTGGCTTTGGCTTTGGCTTGGCTTAACACATGGCTGCATGGCTGGCTTTGCTTGGCATGTGCTGCGTTGTAACAATTACTAATAATATGTAATTTGTTTTTTTTTGTCTTTCCTATAATATGAAACATTATAATAATAAATATGTTGTTTTGTTACCTACAATTTACCATGAATAAATATAATGATAAAATGAGTAAATATATTTTTTTAAGTAATTAAAGAATTTACTTTCGTCAGCCCTCAAAGTGCCATATAACAAGACAAATTCTCCTGCAACGGCTCTCTGCTCAATCAATGGATGAACATGGAGTCTTCGTCGTCGCCGGTTTTTATTTTTTTGGGATAGATAGCATTTTGGTCGTCGTCTGTACAGTATGGCGGTCAGTACGATACTAAAACGAGCCACGCTGAGCCTCAGCGCTGACAAACTACGCGCTGAGCTATGAGCGCTGACGGTGAGCGTGCCGTCGGCGTAAAACTAAAACCAGCCTAAAAGTGATCGTGACCGGAATATTAAAAGATTGTCTTTTCATTGGTATGCGCATGTGATTATCTATAGAAAAGACCCTATTATGTTAGTCTACCTTAGCTTTAATATGTGTGCTAATAGTGGTCGGTACCTTAATGACCTTATATTTACAAAGCATCGCAGCTGCAGCGCTGCTGCCGCCCGGCTATTTTGGAGGCGCCCTTTTATTATTTAGGAGTAATACCTGTTAACGTGGACCAGAATTGCCTCCCCATTGCTCATGTTTAGATGGGCAATTTTTTTTCTTTCATGAATCGCACGTGCGCGGCATGTAAATTGAAACATCGAAATAACTAGTTTTGGATTCGCATTTCACAAAAGTATGATTAATTATTTATAGCTATACTCTTGCAAAATGTTACATTCGAATTTGATACACGTAAATACTTGCCCACGCTATTAAGAAAATAAATCAACAACAGGTAAGGTCAGCTGAAAAAAAATACACGCAAAACCCTAGCAATTTGTTAAAAGCCACTATCCGCATATTGAAAAACAAAATGAATAACTATACTTGAACATTTATTTACTAAACCAAACTAACTAAGGAATTCAATACTAAAATAAACAAAACTAGTACTCCTCGCCGCCTTCGCCTTCCCCCTCGCCGGAGTCCATGCCGACCTCCTCGTAGTCCTTTTCGAGGGCGGCGAGGTCCTCGCGGGCCTCGGAGAACTCTCCCTCCTCCATGCCCTCGCCGACGTACCAGTGCACGAAGGCGCGCTTGGCGTACATCAGGTCGAACTTGTGGTTGAGCCGCGACCACGCCTCGGCGATGGCGGTGGTGTTGGAGAGCATGCACACCGCACGCTGCACCTTCGCCAAGTCCCCTCCCGGCACCACTGTCGGCGGTTGGTAGTTGATGCCCACCTGTAATCAAACGGCTGCTGTCTCATACCTACATATATTTCGGAATATAATACATATCGGTTAACTAACTACAGAGTTGTTCCGACTGATGTTGCTCATCTTGCTACGTTGGTCAATGTGCAATTGACCAATCGGCATTGTTTCGCGGCAATAAAAGTCATGACAGTGTCTCCTAGACTCAAAGGTAAGCATAGTTTTTCCAGTTTGTTTGTTTAATAAACTAAACATAGGTATAGTATAGCTATAAATTGTAAATCGACTGCCTTGGTGGCGCAATAATTGTATTACGGTAGGATTGCAATAAAAGTTTCGGCCTCAATGTCCGAGGCAGTAAATGTAATATTGGATGTTTTTGCTTAGTATTACTGAACTCTGAATTTTTGGCGTGGTATCTATGGCGATAGGCTCGCCGCCTAATATATCATGGGACGTAATATAAAGCGCAAAGTGTACTAGACTAGGCCTTGATAGACTTGGGTGTGCATGTTTTTAATATAATAATTCAGTATTACCTTGAATCCAGTCGGGCACCAGTCAACGAACTGTATAGTACGTTTCGTCTTAATAGTGCCAATGGCCGCGTTCACATCTTTGGGCACCACGTCGCCGCGGTACAGCATGCAACACGCCATGTACTTGCCGTGGCGGGGATCGCACTTCACCATCTGGTTTGCGGGCTCGAAGCACGCGTTAGTAATCTCGGCGACCGACAGTTGCTCATGGTACGCCTTCTCGGCGGATATTACTGGCGCGTAAGTCACCAGGGGGAAGTGGATGCGAGGGTACGGCACCAGGTTGGTCTGGAACTCGGTCAGATCCACGTTCAAAGCTCCATCGAATCTCAAAGACGCTGTAATAGATGACACGATCTGGCCTATCAACCGATTCAAGTTTGTGTACGTCGGCCGCTCGATATCGAGGTTCCTGCGGCAGATGTCGTAAATGGCCTCGTTGTCCACCATGAAGGCAGCGTCTGAATGCTCCAGCGTCGTGTGCGTCGTCAGGATCGAGTTGTACGGCTCCACCACCGCCGTCGAGATCTGTGGCGCGGGGTAGATCGCAAATTCCAGCTTGGATTTCTTACCGTAGTCTACCGACAACCGCTCCATGAGCAGCGAAGCAAACCCTGAGCCCGTGCCGCCACCGAACGAGTGGAAGATGAGGAACCCCTGGAGACCTGTGCACTGGTCTGCTAGTTTCCTCACCCTATCGAGTACGAGGTCTACTATCTCTTTGCCGATCGTGTAATGTCCTCGTGCGTAGTTGTTGGCCGCGTCTTCTTTACCCGTGATGAGCTGCTCCGGGTGGAACAGCTGGCGGTACGTACCGGTGCGCACCTCGTCCACCACCGTGGGCTCTAAGTCGATGAACACGGCGCGCGGCACGTGCTTGCCGGCGCCCGTCTCACTGAAAAACGTGTTGAACGAGTCGTCGCCGCCGCCGACGGTCTTGTCAGAGGGCATCTGCCCGTCGGGCTGGATACCATGTTCGAGGCAATACAGTTCCCAGCACGCGTTGCCGATCTGCACGCCCGCCTGTCCGCCATGTATGGATATGCACTCACGCATTATCAACTAAATTATCTCTGTTTGCTTAAATAATAATAAAATTCTCGTAACAGACGCTGCCGCCGCACCTGAATCGATTCCAAACTTTGAACTGGATGAAACAAATGCGCAGTGCATTCTAAGGTTAAATTTGAAATTTATATTTTCGTTTTATTTTTAAAATGTTTAGTATTCGCCATGCTCTCCAAAGAGGCGATTTTAATATTATCGAGCTTGTGTTGGGGAATATTGAGCGAGATTGACGGTTAGTTTATTTGGAGTATATAAGAATCGGATAGCAAATAAATAATGTGATACCTTTGTAACTTATCGCAGAGCAAAAATAGCGAGCAAAAGGCTTATGTGATGTAATGTATATATGTACTAATAAAGAAGCGTATCAGCTTCTGACTGACGTCTGGAATACGAAATATTTCATTCCTGTGAGTGTACTGAACAGCTCTCGGGTGCCCGCTGCGTTACATCGATGCGAAACATGCAATCGAAAATTGGCAAACTTTCGAGCATTTGTGTACAGCGAATTCATGCGGGCTGGACGCTTGTTTGGAATGCTTATTTGCATGTGGCTATGTACCGTGTAACAACTGAGTGACACCTAACAAACATGGAATCAAATTTAGGTACCGTGTTTTACAAGGTATATACAGGGTCATTTTGACATCGCGTTACTAAATGAAACCACATACTTATCTTTAATAATAAAAAAAAAAAATATTTTAATAAAAAGTCATTATAATTTTACGCGCCCTAAAGCCACTACTAAGAGAATTCGTTACAGCGGCAACATCATACTTTCAGTCAGAAATACACTCACGTCACACGCCATATCCACATTAAACTAAAAAATGACAAAAAAATCTGAATATTAAAACCAGGATATTTCGCGAAAATATTAGTTATTAATTGAAGATTTTTGGCACAATGTCAGCAAAGGTGAAGACGAGTACATGGTTTCATTTAGTAACATACATACATAGTATCACGCCTTTATTCCATAGGAGTAGGCAGAGACTATGGATTGCCACTTTGCACGATCCTGACATACTTCTCGTTTAGTAACGCAATGTCAAAATGACCCTGTATAAAAAATTGAGTAGAAGTCGGATTACTGCCGTTAGTTTATTTTTCTTCAAATCTACACTGGAGGATTACGGGGTCGGAGATGCTACGTGCTCGATCGGAGTGCTCCTGTTACCCGCCCCCCTCCTGCTGTCGCTCCTCCTAGGCATCGTCTAGGACATTCAATATTCGTGCTCTTTTGTTATTTCGACACCTCTGGTACCGTAGCGAAAATGCTATACTACAATCGTTAACGCTAATACAAAATGTGGGAATGACATTTCCTAACGATAAGTATTGCTAAGATATGTAATTTTCGAACATTACAATAACGTCAACGACTGTAGAAAGGTATCTCGGTTACTGCCTCTGTTGTCTTTTTGCATTTGTCTATATATTCGTTTTTGGATTTATCGGTTTCCGAAACTAATTTTTGCATTAAATATATGTGTAAAAGCGGCGATAGCCTAGTTGGGTGCGGAACGGTCTGCCAAGACGAATGTCCGCAGGTTCAAATCCCAAGGGCACACACCTCTGACTTTTCTAAAAAATCATGTGTGTATTCTTTGTGAATTTATCGTTCGCTTTAACGGTGAAGGAAAACATCGTGAGGAAATCTGCACATCCGAAAAGTTCTCTATAGTAATTTCGAAGGTGTGTGAAGTCTACCAATCCGCACTAGGCCAGCGTGGTGGACTAAGGCCTAATCCCTCTCAGTAGTAGAGGAGGCCCGTGCTCAGCAGTGAGCAAGTATATAATACAGGGCTGATATTATTATTATTATTATTATATGTGTCGCACATTCGAAATTTCTTAACTTAACAATATGTTGATCATAACTTCGAATTTACTGATTCGAATTTATACAGACCAGATGATAATACATAGAATAGTGGCAGAAACTAAAAATAATAATTGAATTTCGCGGACACATTAACAATAACATCTTGTGAGACGTGTGTGTGCCGTCGCGGTCGCTGGCTCCTCGGCGGCATCTTCTGCGCCGTGTATTATATACTCGATATGTGATGTGAATATCAACACACAGCTCACATAAAGAGCATAGTACACACAGCGTGCGCTGCACCTTCTCAGTTCTCCTTCGCATGATGCACTGCTCAGTACTAGTCTTAAACAGAATAATTTCCAGAGCTGTCCATCCCTTAATGACAGTTCGCTGACTTCATCCACAACACATAACTTTAAGAAATATGTTTACAAACATATTATTGATCAACCTCTAATTCATGATACGTTGGTGTCAATTCAGTGTTTAGAAGTCCTGATGGTTCTGGAAAGATTCTAGAAAGATGATGCTTGAAAAATGAATGGATACATCGCATGCAATTTTAAAAGTTGTATAATTGTAAAATATTGTTAGATAATAGATATTGTAACTTTGAATTTGCGGATGACTAACACCTCAGCCCTCTTCGTGACCACGAAGGCCGCAAAGTCGTCGAAACGTCGGGAGAAAACTAAAATATTTAAACCGCGATAAAATCCGAAAAATTGTTTAAACTTTAATGTCTAGCATTCGCGTAAACATAAGAAATCATCTGAGTTATTTAACCAATGTTCTGCTCCTTGTTTTAACTTCTTCTTCTTCCTTTTACCTCTTCTAGCTGTTTTTCGATAGCAGCGCAGAAGCTACAATTCCAGGAACTTATTTTGTTCAATAATAAGAAAATAAGTTATCTGGTGTTGCAACCCCTGCGCGCAGGTGTAATGTCATTGACTTGCCTCGTCATCTTCGACGTCTAAGTTCGGCTCCACGGACGTGGCGTCTCATCTAGTGGTTTAACTACAGCTAATGACAAACAAGTTGAGTTGGACGCAAGCTATCCTTCAGATTATACGGAGATCATTTTGGGTTTCAATCAAATCTTAAATAAAAAACACACACCCTCAAAATTCTTATGAAAATTTCACAGATATATAGTTTTTCTCAAGATGTTTTCTTTTACATAAGTTAACGTAATGAAATGAACGAACACGCGCTTTTTACTGCATTTGATGAGTAAGTACTCGTCAGTTGCAGTAGAAAGCGCGCGTGTGTCGTCGCGTGCACTCGACAGTCGACGGCATTTGCCTAAATCAGTAATCACAGCAACATAACCAACACGTCGATGTGCTTCTGAGTGTTGACTTCATGCGATCCATACGTGACGTATTCATTGATCGATAATTTCTTCATCGTTCCTCAATTCCTTCTCTGTTTCTGTCGCGCCTTGTATTTGGCACTCTGTTTAGGATATGAAAAGGAACACATATCCTTGCTAGGGTGCCAATTACAACCCGCGACGCTCCTGTGTTGCGCTTCTCCATATTACCCATCGCTGCACTACTGGAGAATGTGGAGCAACTGCTACAACTCGTCCTAGCTCTCGTGGGAGACGCCGTGCTTCTGTACCATGACAGGCGACTTTGTGTTGACTGCCCTTGTACCTGCAACCAGTCGGAAATCGGCCAATCTGTGGAGGAATGGAGGCAGAAAATAAAAAGAGTAATAACTGAATATCGGGGACACTAACGTATATAGTAATAATAATATTATCTGCATCAATAAATAAAGACAATAAATTGGTAGAAAGCTTTACTTGGGATTTTACGTGGATAATTTTGGGATCTCGAAATCAATAACAACAATGCTTATATTCTTCGTCGGCAGGTGTCAAAACAATAAATAATCAACCGTTGCGCCTCACGTGCCAAGCGTGTTGTCCCGAACGGTACTCGCGTAGCGAACCCGCAGGCCAGAGCGGCGGCACATGCTACGCGTGTTGGAACGAGCGCTACAAGCGCATGCTGGCATTGGCCGCATGGCCAATGTAACCAATACTTGATACTTATGTTACGTATAGAAGTATAATTAGTATTTTGTTTTATCGTAAAGATACTGATGTAACGTTCATTTGAACACGCGTAGTGTGCTCTGACATCATTTTAGAAATGTTATAAGTTATTATAACACATTTAGCATATGACTCTAAACTAGCGTTGTGCACTTACAAATATATTAAATCTTTTTTTATCTAAAACACAGACAAACATAGACTTCCTTTAATAGCTAGTCAGTCGGGCTCGGACGGAAGGTTTATTCACGTGTGGTTTCTGAAGTACCCAGGGTCCATTCAATTAGTTAATAATACCAGTCCTGTATAATGAACTGTCTAGTGTCTACTACTGCACACGGGTCTCCTCTTGTGAAAGGGTTTGCGCCTTAGTTGTTAATGTTTCGTCTGAGATGAGCGAAATGAAGATCTTTATAAAGTAGAAATAAGTAAGACCTTAGATTCTTCAGAATTAATTATATAGTATTTTTTTAAACAAGAACACAAGCGCAATGATTAATAAATATAATATTACTTAACTGAATATAAATTTAAAATTCGCTGATTGTTACATCACTTCAGATGAATTTCATTGAACCTGATTACACTAATCGTCTATGTAGGTATCTGAATGTATGTTTTACTAAATGTATACAGGTATTGTTGCTCGCATTAGCTTTGTTACCTATGACGAACTACAAATAGATAACAGAAGTGCTACCAGAAGCGATACTTGATATTTTTCTAGGTCTGTTTTTGTCACGTAATATATATTAAGAGAGCTGGAATCGAAGATAATAAGCATTGGAATGAGAATAAAATATAATAAAGAATTGGACGCTTTGTAACGGCTTACTCAAGTAGTTTAATGTGTTCGAGGTTCATTTTCAGTAAACTGCGGCCATGTTTGGTGTAATATTCTGTTGCCACACATGTTCGCTGGTACACTGGATGTCGCGAAGCGCTGAACTCTTCGTCGAAAGTGGATGAAGCCAGGCGTCGCGGCGGTGAATACAGATTCATGCACTAGCTTTGTTATCTATGAATGAACACATAGACAACAAAGGTGGAGCTAGACCCGACAAACAATATTGTTCTAGTTCTGTTTTCTTCCATGTTGGGTACAACAGGGTACCTGGCTTCGAAGTTGTCAACCTGTAGTTATGAAACATGCAATTATAAAACATCATTGATATAAGGTATACTTTTTAATTACAGCGGCACGGCAAACTGCATCTGATGATAAACAGGGTGGTGCCCAGATAGAATGTCGATTGACCAGAGATGGTTACCACTCGCCAGTCACCAGTGAACACAATTATTCTGGCCTGTTTGAATCCGATATACACAGACTGATCCCAGAGCGCGACACACTTAACTGCGCCATTTGTGAAGGCCATCGCTAATGGTAGTGCGCTCTATTTGCCGCAAAAGAAATGTACCCTAACTAAGGATTAATTTTCCTCATATTCTTCTGCGAAACGCCAAAGATTCAAGTAATCCAAACTCTGCTGGTTAAGTTCACAATGTATATTTTCTTAACTAATCGTAAAGAATCGAGAGGAATTATAGGGATTCTTTAGGGAAGGAGGGGGGGCTGGATAGGTATGTATAAGGAAGATGTGTGCCTGAAAACTTCTTTTGGCCCTTATATGTGGAGTGTAAATTAAGGAGTATAATAATATGAAGTGAACTGTATATATGACCTTGTATCTAATGTTCTTGGCACGGTAGTGAGGCACATCCATACAATATTACTCACCGGGTATAAGAATGTGCACTGTATTCAGGTCTGCTTTTATATTACATTTGGGCCTATAATACTTGTTATCGCATATAGCAGCAGTGGACAGTGGAATCCAGTTTCATAAAACTTAAGGTTAATTCTTACTTACGGGTCAGATGCAGTATAAAGCGCGCGTGTGTCGTCGCGTGCAGTCGACAGTCGACGGCATCGGCCACGCCTTGTGTATAGGAATCAATATATTGTGTGATGTAAACACATAATATAAATTGACACCGAGTCACAAAGCGCAACACTGCTCCATAATATAACGCAACGCAGCACTCTCGGGAAACTCTCTAGTGGCGCTTCAGCACAAGTGTAATTAGTCAATTTATAACGATAAACAAACAATGAACAAAGGTGTTAATTATCGACATCGCACTAATAATATTACTATGTTGTGTTTAAACCTCCGCCAGATTTTTATTACATGTTTACACTACAGTGGGTGTCTCCTTCTGAGTGTTGACTCCATGCGACCCATACGTGCCGTATTCATTGATCGATCATTCCTTCATCGTTCCACAATTCCTCCTCTGTTTCTACCGCGCCATGTATTTGGCACTCTGTTTAGGATATGAAAAGGGACACATATCATTAATAGGGAGCCTATTACAACCCGCGACGCTCCTGTGTTGCGCTTCTCCATATTACCCATCGCTGCGCTACTGGAGAATGTGGAACAACTGCTACAACTCGTCCTAGCTCTCGTGGGAGACGCCGTGCTTCTGTACCATGAGAGGCGACTTTGTGTTGACTGCCCTTGTACCTGCAACCAGTCGGAAATCGGCCAATCTGTGGAGGAATGGAGGCAGAAATTAAAAAGAGTAAGTAATAATTGAATTTCGCGGACACATTAACAATAACATCTTGTGAAACGCGTGTGTGCCGTCGCGGTCGCTGGCTCCTCGGCGGCATCTTCCGCGCCGTGTATTACATACTCGATATGTGATGTGAATATCAACACACGGGTCACATAAAGAGCATAGTACACACAGCGTGCGATGCACCTTCTCAGTTCTCCTTCGCATGATGCATGTTGTATAATTGTAAAATATAGGTAGATAATAAATATTGTAACTTTGAATTTGCGAATGATTAACACCTCAGCCCTGTTTGTGACCATGAAGGCTGCAAAGTCTTCGGAACGTCGGGAGAAAACTAAAATATTTAAACCGCGATAAAATCCGAAAAATAGTTTAATTTTAATTTCTAACATTCGCGTAAACATAAGAAATCATCAGAGTTACTTAACTAATGTTCTGCTCCTTGCTTTAACTTCTTCTTCTTTTTAAGTACCTCTTCTGTCTTTACCTTGCTGTTTCTCGATAGCAACGCAGAAGCTACAATTCCAGGAACTTATTTTGTTCAATAATAAGAAAATAAGTTATCTGGTGTTGCAACCCCTGCGCGCAGGTGTAATGTCAGTGACTTCATCTTCGTCGTCTAAGTTCGGCTCCACGGACGTGGCGTCTCATCTACTGGTTTAATTACAGCTAATGACAAACAAGTTAAGTTGGTCGCAAGCTATCCTTCAGATTATACGCAGATCATTTTGGGTTTCAATCAAATCTCAAATAACAAACACACACCCTCAAAATTCTAATGAAAATTTCACAGATATATAGGTTTTCTCAAGATGTTTTTTTTTTCACATTAGTTAACGTAATAGGATTAGCAAACATTTATTTTATCCAATAACACAAGAATAATAAATTATAATAAATAAACTGATTGTTTAGCTTAATATAAATTTAAAAAACTCTGATTGTTACATGACTTGAAATGAATTTCTATGAACATTATACACTATTCGACTATGTAATGTAATGTATGTTTTAAAAATTATATAGAGATGTTATTACTCGCATTGGTTTTGTTATTTGTGAATGAACTGCACATTGATAACAAAAGAGGTGTCAGAAGCGATACGCAATATTGTTCTAACTCTGCTTTTGTTCATGTCATGTGCATCAGGAAGGCTGGTATCGAAGAAGTTAATCTATATACTATTATATAAAGCTGAAGAGTTTGTTTGTTTGAACGCGCTAATCTCAGGAACTACCGGTCCAAACTGAAAAAATCTTTTTGTGTTGAATAGCCCTTTGTTTGTGGAGTACTTTAAGTTATATATTATCACGCTTAGACCAATAGGAGCGGAGCAGTAATGGCTAATCTCAGGAACTACCAGTTTGAAGTGAAAAATTTATTTTGTGTTGGATAGCCCTTTATTTGTGGAGTGCTATAGGCTATATATCATCACGCTATGACCAATAGGAGCGGAGCAGTAATGAAACATGTTGCAAAAACGGGGACAATTTATTAGTTTTGAGAGCTTCCGTTGCGTGCGCTGCGTAAACGGTTAAAGTTATGCAACAATGATGTATGACGGGATTGTTCCTCTTAAAAAGTTCTAAAAAATATATTATAAAACAAAGTCCCCCGCTGCATCTGTCTGCCTGAACGTGTTAAACTCAAAAGCTACCCAACGTATTAAGATGAAATTTGGTATGGAGACAGTTTGAGACCCTGGGAAGAACATAGGCTCCCGGGAAACTACTACTTTTATAACGGAAAACTTTAGCCTGAAAAACTTTATAACGCGGGCGGAGCCGCGGGCAAAAGCTAGTAATTTAATAAAAATAAAGAACAATAAAGATTCAGATGCTTTGTAACGACTTACACAAGTAGTTGAATGTGCTTCGTTTTCGGTAAACTGCGCCTATGTTTGGTGTAATACTCTGTTGCCACACATGCCCGCCGATACACTTGATGTCGCTGATTATTGAATTCTCCGTCCAAAGTAGATGTAGCCAGGCGTCACGGCGGCGAATATAGATTCATGTACTAGCTTTGTCATCCATGAATGAACACATAGATAAGAAAGGTGGTACTAGAACCGATACTCGATATTGTTCTAATTCTGTTTTCTTCCACGTTGAGTACCATAGGTAAGTTGACTACGAAGAAGTTTCTGTAATTTTGACACAAGCAAATACGAAACCTCATAGATATACTATTTTTATTACAGGGGCAATGCAAACTGACCCCGCTGCATCTGATGATAAGCAGAGTGGGGTCCAGATAGAATGACAACTGATCGGAGGTGGTTACCACTCGCCAGTCGACACAATTATGCTGGCCTATTTGAATTGGATATACACAAACTGATTTCAGAGCGCACCACACTTAAACGGGCCACGGGTATGATGGGATTTTGCACCTCGTGTTTGGAACGATTACTACAAACAAATAAATTTCAGTAATCCTTTATTATTCTGTTGTAGTTATTTCCACAATGATTTTATGGTTTTATGCACTATGATTTTGTTTATGAAAAAGAAGAATAAATTAGAAACAATTTCGTTCGTTGTCGTATAATTTATCATATTCTTTTCAATCTTTTGTGTCACGTTCTCGTCAGATGCAGTAAAAAGCGCGCGTGTGTCGTCGCGTGCACTCGACAGTCGACGGCATCTGCCGCGCCTTGGGTACAGGAATCAATGTATTATGTGAATGTAATCACTTTTCACACAGCGCAACATTGCTCCAGATTATATCGCAACGCAGCACTCTCGGAAAACTCTCTGTTGGCGCTTCATCACAAGTGTAATTCGTAAATTTTTAACAAACATTAAACAAAGGCGTTATTTACCGACATCGCATCAATAATAATATTATATTGTGATTAAACCTCCGCCAGCTTTTTATTAGATGTTTACACTACGGTGAGTTTCCTAATTCAGTAATCACAGCTTCATAACCAACACGTCGATGTTCTTCTGAGTGTTGACTTCATGCGACCTATACGTGCCGTATTTATATATCGATAATTTCTTTATTGTTCCACAATTTCTCCTGTGTTTCTGTCGCGCCTTGTATTTGGCACTCTGTGAAGGATATGAAAAGGGACACATATCTTCACTAGGGTGCCAATTACAACCCGCGACGCTCCTGTGTTTCGCTTCTCCATATTACCCCATCGCTGCACTACTGGAGAACTCGGTATCGCTGATTGATTACTCGGTTTTTGAATCATACAATAAGATAAATATTATTGTGATAAAACCAATATTGAAGACATTCGTACTCGTGAACAACAGGTACAACTCGTCCTAGCACTCGTGGGAGACGCCGTGCTTCTGTACAGCGACAGGAGACTTTATGTTGACTGCACTTGAATCTGCAACCAGTCGAAATCGGCTAACCTGCGGTTAAATGGAGGCAAAAAATAAAAAGAATAATAATTTATATTCGCGGACGCATTAACAATAACATCTTGTGAGACGCGTGTGTGCAGGCGCGGTTGCCGGAGAGAATCAGGTATTGTGGTTTTTTCATCAATAACACACAGAAATCAATAACTACAATAAATAATCAACCGTTGCGTCTCACGTGCCAAGCGCATAGTCCCGTACGGTACTCGCGTAGCGAACCAGCAGGCCAGAGCGGCGTTACATGCTACGCGTGTTAAAACGAGCACTAAGAATATAATTAGTATTTTGTTTTGGTGCACAAATGTAACGTTCACTTGAACACGCGTCGTGTGATCCCACATCATTGTAGGTATGTTTTTATAACACACTTAGCATGTGATATTAAATTAGCGTTTGCACTTAATAATATATTAAATTATTTTTAGACTATAACCAACCGGGTTCCTTTAACAGGATATAAGGGATTAGAAAATGAAAAATATTGGATTGGAATCTTAGGCCTTGAGATGTAGGTGAAGGTATATTGGGATACTACTGACTCGGAGTATCTTTAGTGTGTAGTCAATAGCAGCTCGGGGTGCCGGGGGCGCGTACCCGTATGCTATGCAAACACCACCGGACAGGCGGCTTGTCATAAACATCCCCTGACTAGCTGGACTCGGACTGAAGGTTCAAACACGTGACTTTTCTGGAATACCCACCGTCCATATAATAATTAATAATACTAGTCTCGTATTATGTACTGCCTAGTTAGTAGTACTAAGCACGGGTCTCCTCTACTGAGCTGATTTAAAACTAAACTGATGGACACCACGCTGGCCTAGTGCGGGTTGGCGGACTTCACATACCCTCAATATTCTAATGAAGAATTCTAAGGTATTTAGGTTTCTTCAAGATATTTACATTAGTTAACATAATAGTAATATACTTTTTTTTTTAAATAAGGAAACAAAAAAAATCCTTATTATATAAGTTAATACACATTTCAAAACCACTGTTTGTTGCATCACTTGAGATGAATTCCTATGAACATTATTACATTAATCGTCACTGTAGGTATCTAACTGTATCTTATATTAAATGTATTGTTACTCGCATTCGCTTTGTTATCTATGAAAGGACTACAGACAACAAAAGGGGTGAAGTGATACTCGATATTGTTCTAGTTCTGTTTTCGTTCATGTTGCGTACATCAGGAGAGCTGGCGTCGAAGAAGTTAATAAGGATTGAAATTAAGTTAAAACACGATAAAGAATCAGACGATTTTTAACGACTTACTCAAGTAGTTTAATGTGTTCGAGGCTCGTTTTCGTGTAATACTCTGTTGCTACACTCGCCGGCCGATACACTTGATGTCGCTGATCTCTTCGTCCAAAATAGCTGGGCGTCACGGCGGTGAATACAGATTCATGCACTAGCTTTGTTATCTATGAATGAACACATAGATATCAAAGTTGGTGCTAGAACCGATACTCGATGTAGTTCTAGTTCTGTTTTCTTCAGTTTTGAGTACAATAGGAAAGTTGGCTTCGAAGAAGTTCCTGTAATTATAAACACGCAAACACATCCCGGAGCGCGACACACTGATGTGTTCCACGGGTATGGCGAGTTGTAACACTTTGTGTACCGTGCTTCATATTATACTAAAGATAATATTATATATTACTGACATTAAAAATGAAAAAGTCATATAATAATTGATGAAAAGTTTTTGTTCAAGGTTATCATTATTATTTCATAATTTTATTATTAATTTATCGATAATTTCTTCATTGTTCTACAATTCATCTTGTAGTGGTCAAACGTCGTTGTTCATCGCGCCTCGTGTTTGGCATACTTTCCATAACATGAATAGGAACACATGTTATAAAATGGATGCCAAACACCCCGCGCGACATTCTTCTGCTCCACTTCTCCATACTATGAGATGGCAGCACTACTGGAGAAGTAGGTATCGCTGCTTGATTATTTAGTTTTAAATCATATAAACAGTCAAATATAATAAAAAATATACATGGACTATATTTCCTCTGTCTCATCAATTTGCGATAATCACTAATGTGACATACAAATGATTAAAGATAAGACAAGTTCATCTCTGAGGTATATAATGATTGGATCTCGTGAACAACAGCTACAACTTGTTCTAGCACTCGTGGGAGACGCCGTGCTTCTGTACAGCGACAGGAGACTTTATGTTGACTGCTCTTATATTTGCGGCCATCCGAGAATCGACAAACCTGCGGAGAAATGGGGGCAGAAAAAACAAGATTAATAATGGAGTTTTGCGGATACATTAATAGAAACATCTTGTGAGACGCGTGCCGTCGCGGTCGCTGGCTCCTCGGCGGCATCTTCCGCGCCGTGTATTATATACTCGATATGTGATGTGAATATTAACACACAGCTCACATAAAGAGCATAGTACACACAACGTGTGATGCACCTTCTCAGTTCTCCTTCAAATGATGCACTGTTCGGTACTAGTCTAAGACAGAGTACTTTCCAGAGCTGTCCATCCCTTAATAACAGTCCGCTGACTTCATCAACAACACATAACTTTAAGAAATATGTTTACAAACATATTATTGATCAACCTCGTGTGTTAATGTATCTTGTTAGATTGATAAATTTTCTCTAAATTCAATTCATGGTACGTTGGTGTCAATTCAGTGTTTAGAAGTCCTGATGGTTCTGGAAAGAATCTAGAAAGACGATGCTTGAAAAATGAATGGGATACATCGCAATGCAATATGCAATCTTAAAAGTTGTATAATTGTAAAATATAGGGAGATAACAGATATTGTAACTTTAAATTTGCGGATGACTAACACCTCAGCCCTCTTCGTGACCACGAAGGCCGCAAAGTCTTCGAAACGTCGCGTCGGGAGAAAACTAAAATATTTAAATCGCGATAAAATCCGAAAAATAGTTTAATTTTAATGTCTAACATTCGCGTAAACATAAGAAATCATTATCATCATCTGATTAACTTAACCAATACTTTGTTTCTTGCTTTACCTTCTTTTCTTCTTTCTGTTACCTCTTCTAGCTATTTTACGATAGCAACGCAGAAGCTACAATCCCAGGAACTTATTTTGTTCTATAATAAGAAAATAAGTTTTCTGAGCTTGCAACCTCTGCGCGCAGGTGTAATGTCATTGACTTGCCTCGTCATCTTCGTCGTCTAAGTTCGGGTCCACGGACGTGGTGGCTCATCTACTGGTTTAACTACAGCTAATGACAAACAAGTTAAGTTGGTCGCAAGCTATGCTTGAGATTATACGCAAATCATTTTGGGTTTCAATCAAATCTTAAATAACAAACATTCACCCTTAAAATACTAATGAAGAATTCACAGATATGTAGGTTTGTTTTCTCAAGATGTTTTCTTTCACATTAGTTAACGTTATGAAATGAACGAACACGCGCTTTTTACTGCATTTGACGAGTAAGTACTCGTCAGATGCAGTAGACAGCGCGCGTGTGTCGTCGCGTGCACTCAACAGACGACGGTATATGTCTAAATCAGTAAACACAGCAAGATGACCTACACGTCGATGTCTTTTTGAGTGTTGACTTCATGCGATCCCTACGTGACGTATTTATTGATCGATAATTCCTTCATCGTTCCACAATTCCTTCTCTGTTTCTGTCGAGCCTTGTATTTGGCACTCTGTTTAGGATATGAAAAGGAACACATATCCTTGCTAGGGTGCCAATTACAACCCGCGACGCTCGTGTGTTGCGCTTCTCCATATTATTCCATCGCTGCACTACTGGAGAACTCGGTATCGCTGATTGATTACTTAGTTTTTTAATCATACAAAAAGATAAATATTACTGTAAAAAAATGAATATTCAATGTTTTCGCACTCGTGAACAACAGCCACAACTCGTCCTAGCACTCGTGGGAGACGCCGTGCTTCTATAGCGACAGGAGACTTTATGTTGACTGCACTTGTATCTGCGAACAGTCGAAATCGGCCAACCTGCGGAGGAATGGAGGCAGAAAATAAAAATAATTATAATTGATATTCGCGGTGATATTAATAGCAACATCTTGCGCGCCGTGTATTGCAAACTCCGTATGTTATGTGAATATCAACACACAGATCATAAGGTACACACAGTGAGCGACGTTCACCGTCAGTATTCTTTACGCCATACACTGTTCAGTAATGTAATATAAACGTTTTCAAGGGTTTGAAAGTAAATTATTTGTTTTTTATTAAAATATTTTTTTTAAATAATTCACCATAATGAATAACAAAAAGGAAGCCGGAGGGAATCGAGATATATTATGGATTCTTGTCGCTTGCGCCCTCATGGTATTGTTTGCGAATAGGAGTATTAATATAATGATAAAAACATTTACTCAGGTATGATCAGGTTATATAGTAACATTAATACTGATTATTTACATCAATAAATAAAGAGAATTAGTTAGTAGCAAGCTTTACTTGGGATTGTAGGCGGATAATCTTGGGATCTCGAAATCAATAACAGTAGTGCCTATCTTCGTCAGCAGGCGTCATAACAATAAATAATCAACCGTTGCGCCTCACGTGTCAAGCGCTTTGTCCCGAACGGAACTCGCGTAGCGAACCCGCAGGCCAGAGCACGGCACATGCTACGCGTGTTGAAATGAGCGCTACGAACATGCGGCCAATGTAACCAATACTTGATACTTATGTTACGTATAGAAGCATACTTTGCATTTTGTTTTGTCGTAAACACAATGATGATTACATGAACATGAACATGATATGATAATACAATGAACATTAGTTCATTTGAAAATGCGTAGTGTGCTTCCACATCATTAATAATTAGCGTTGCGAACTCAAAAATATATTAAATCTTTTTTAGACTATAACCAACCGGGTTCATGTAACAGGATATGAGGGATTAGAAAATGAAGAATTTGGATTCGCTACTTAGGCCTTGAGATATAGGTGAAGGTATATTGGGATACTAGTGACTCGGAGTATCTTTAGTTCGTAGTCAATAGCAGCTCGGGGTGCCGGGGGCGCGTACCCGTATGCTATGCAAACACCACCGGACAGGCGGCTTGTCATAAACATCCCCTGACTAGCTGTACTTGGAAGGTTTAATCACGGAGCGTTTCTGGAATACCCACCGTCCATATAATTAGTTAATAATACCAGCGCTGTATTATATACTGGTTTAGGACTAAGTCCACCACGCTGGCCTAGTGCGGGTTAGCAGACTTCACATACCCTCAATATTCTAATGAAGAATTCTCAGATATGTAGGTTTCCTCAAGATATTTGCATAAGTTAACGTAATAGTTACGATAAAGCATTTGTTTAACCAAGAACAATTGATAATAAATAATAAATAATATATATCCTTATTACAACTTAATATATTATTTTTGCCGCTGTACTAATATATAAATTTGCATGCTGTGGTCTCCTATAATTGAAGAGGCACGTCACATTGTTAATTGTACAAATACTACGACATTGTATTTATTATATGCCGTGTGTCCTTTGTTGGAGGTCCTTAAATAAATAAATAAAAAAATAAATATAAATTTCAAAAACGTTCATTGTTGCATCACATCAGATAAATTCCTATGAACATTGTAACACTAATCGCCTATGTAGTTATCTGAATGTATGTTTTACTAAATGAATAGACGTATTATTACACGCATTAGTTCATAAAAATTAAGGCAAGTACTTACTGGTCAGATGCAGTTAAAAGGGCGCGTGTGTCGTCGCTTGAACTCGACAGTCGACGGCATCTGCCGCGTCTTGTGTGTCGGAATCAGTCTTTTATGTGATATAAACTCATAATATAAATTGACACCGCGAAGCGCAACACTCCTTCATAATATAACGCAACGCAGCACTCTCGGAAAACTCGCTGTTGGCGCTTCATCACAATTGTAATTAGTCAATTTTTAACGACAAAGAAACAATGACAAAGGCTTTAATTACTGACATTGGTCATCGGCGGTTTGTATTTGACACTCTTTTTAGGATATGAATTATAATATGGCCACATATCCCACAAAGTGTGCAAAACACATCGTGCGACACTTCTCTGCTGCGATTCTTTATGTTACCCCATCTTTGCAGTACTGGAGAACTCGGTATCGGCGATTGATTACTCAGTTTCCAATTATATAAAAGTCAAAAACTATAAACAATAAATATGGAATAATATATATCCCATCTGCCTCCTCTTTGGATTTTTCAAACTTACTAGTTAACAATTTGCGATAGTGCCAATTTTAGATTATTCTCCTTATATCATGCTAGCATACAGTGGCGAAGGATCAAATTTTTCAAAAGGTAACTCGTGACAAAAAAAAATGCCTTAGTTAACTAACATAAATAACAGAAAATAAAATCTAATACAAAGTAAAAAATAAACGCAAAAGGGAAGCCGGTAGGAATCGGGTTGTATGGACGCTTCACCACTGATACATAGGCTAGTGCAAATGTACTCCAATGGCCCGGTGACCGCAGTTTGAGCCGGGCAGTGACCGCAGTGTGCCCAAGATTTTAAACGGGCACTCGCCCAGATGACCTCCAACCTCCCCTTACAGTCACCCCTAACCCATCAACTCTCTGTACATACGTACACTTCTGCTGCAGCAGGATAACCGTAGCAATTTATGTCGCGGCATCGATTTAGACACACACACTATAATAAACCGATAAAGCCCAAAGCAGTATTATATTTTAAAGTCACCATAATGACATTCTAGCACTTACCGGTAAACTTGAAATTTACACACTAGGTACACTACACAATTCTAGTGAACTTATTCACTGACAACTGAGAATAAAATAACTCCTGAACAGAAAACCGCCAACATTAGGTACATATATAATAAATTCTCCGACAGTATTCAACTGCGAACATCATTCGTAATAAAAGGAAAATTTTCTGTACCTACAATCTACATCTATCGAAATATTTCGCGGTCCTCCGCAACAAACGCATCGCACAAAAAGCATTATTTACCAAGCCGGCGACGCACCCCTTCAGTTCTCCTTCATGTGACGGACTGTTCACTACTTATCAGCTAATTTGATTTCCCAGATGTTTCTGCAACGTGTTTATTTCGAATCTTTTTGTTATAATACGTGGTCTAGTAATGGGCCAGAGTAATATTTTTCAAACATATTTTTGGTTCCTTAAATACAACGCGGGTCTTCCTCGTCTGCAGTCTTCCTGTTCTAATGAATTGCCACAGCACTACTGGACATTTCGACTTATTTTATTTTACTTAGATTTATACATACTTACTTAATATTTATATAATAAATGTGAAATTTTGTGCAAATGTTTGGATGTTATATAATAAACAACGAAACAGAATGGGATAAAATTTTGTTTACACGTAGACCATGTCCTGAATTAATACATGGACTACTTATATCCCAGTGAGTTGGTCCCGTGGGAAATATTTTTTTTTATTAGGACTTTTGTATCGGTAAAGGCTTTTGACGTGAGTGAAGTCGCGAACAACACCTAATGATTTTATCCATACTTATGTAGTAAGTATAAAATGCTCGAATTAACTATCACTCTGTCACGTTTTCACAGCAAAACCACTGGACCGATTTCAATAGAATTTGATATGGAGATAGACAATTATTTATACTGGTAAAATATATAGCCGAAATACTTTTTTGACGTATCCTGACATACATTTTCGGTGTGATTTACAAATCGTCCGGTATTTTCAGCAGCCGCTCAGTAATGTTAGAAACGAGGTCTAGACGTGGCGAGTTCATCTCAGAGGTGCTTAATGTCTGCATCTCTTGAACAACGGCTAGAACTCGTCCTGACACTTCTGGGAGACGCCGTGCTTCTATAAAGCTGTTTGCAGAATCTTATATTTCATCGCCGTACATCTTTAAGCGATGTGTGATAATTTCCACAAAAAAAATATTATCATAATATTTATAATAAGTAGATCACAATAGTGGTTAACAACTAAACATCGCGCGTGCGACGGATAGGGTAGGCGTGCGAGTGTGAGGGAGAAGGGTGCGGAATTAAGAAACTAAGGAATAGATAGGGATTAGACTGCCAACTAATTATTGCATTTAAATACTAAAACTGTGCAGTCATCTTGGCAGAACCAGCGATTTTAAACGCTGTATGGATGGGTGAGAAATAAATATTCCGTTCCATGATCACATGATCGCGGGCGAGTATATCGTCATAATAATAATATAATAATAATATCAACCCTGTACAATATACACTGTCCCACTGCTGTGCACAGGCCTCGTTTACTACTGAGAGGGATTAGGCTTTATTCCACCACGTTGGCCTTGTGTGGATTGGTAGACTTCACACTACCTCAAAATTCCTACAGAGAATATAATTAAAATTTCGATTAAATAAATAAAATGAAATAAAAAAAAAGCTTTTTATTTCTTGTAACTATAAAGGACAGAGTTTTGTCTTAATTAAATGCTTAAAATGGTAACTTATCAATTATTATTTTTTTACTTGGGATTATATGCAGATAATTTTAGTATCTAGAAATAAATAACAATTACTATTCTTCGTCAGCAGGCGTCAAAACAATAAATAATCAACCGTTGCGCCTCACGTGCCAAGCGCGTTGTCCCGAACGGTACTCGCGTAGCGAACCCGCAGGCCAGAGCGGCGGCACATGCTACGCGTGTTGAAACGAGCGCTAAGATTATAATTAGTATTTTGTTTTGGTGCACAAATGTAACGTTCACTTGAACACGCGTAGTGTGCTCCCACATCATTGTAGGTATGTTTTTATAACACACCTAGCATGTGATACAAAATTAGCGATCGCACTTAAAAATATATGAAATCCTTTTTAGACTACAACCGGGTTCCTTTAAGAGGATATGAGGGATTAGAAAATGAAAAAAAAATGGATTAGAGGATACTTAAGTCTTAAGCTAAAGGTAAAGGTATATTGGGATACTACTGACTCGGAGTATCTTTAGTTCGTAGTCAATAGCAGCTCGGGGTGCCGGGGACGCGTACCCGTATGCTATGCAAACACCACCGGATAGGCGGCTTGTCATAAACATCCCCTGACTAGCTGGAGTCGGACGGAAGGTTTAATCACGTGGCTTTTCTGGAATACCCACTGTCCATATAATTAGTTAATAATACTAGCTTAGTATTATCTACTGCCTAGTTAGTAGTACTAAGCACGGGTCTCCTCTACTGAGCTGTTTTATGACTAAACTGATGGACACCACGTTGGCCTAATGCGGGTTGGCGGACTTCACATACACTCAATATTTCTAATGAAGAATTCTAAGGTATTTAGGTTTCTTCAAGATGTTTGCATTAGTTAACATAATAGTAATATAATTTTTTTTTAATGCATGGAAACAAGTATAATAAATATCCTTATTATATAAGTTAATACACATTTCAAAACCACTGATTGTTGCAACACTTGAGATGAATTCCTATGGACATTATTACATTAATTGTCTCTGTAGGTATCTAACTGTATGTTTTACTAAATGTATTGTTACTCGCATTCGCTTTGTTACCTATGAAAGGACTACAGACAACAAAAGGGGTGCAGTGATACTCGATATTGTTCTAGTTCTGTTTTCGTTCATGTTGCGTACATCAGGAGAGCTGGCGTCGAAGAAGTTAATAAGGACTGAAATTAAATTAAAACACGATAAAGAATCAGACGATTTTTAACGACTTATTCAAGTAGTTTTATGTGTTCGAGGCTCGTTTTCGTGTAATACTCTGTTGCCACAGTCACCCGCCGATACACTTGATGTCGCTGATCGCTGAACTCTTCGTCGAAAGCAGAAGAAGCCACGCGTCGCGGCGGTGAATACAGATTCATGCACTAGCTTTGTTATCTATGAATGAACACATAGATGTCAAAGTTGGTGCTAGAACCGATACTCGATGTTGTTCGAGTTCTGTTTTCTTCCATGTTGTGTATAACACGAAACCTGGCTTCGAAGAAGTTCCTGTAATTATAAACACGCAAACACATCCCGGAGCGCGACACACTGATGTGTTCCACGGGTATGGCGAGTTGTAACACTTTGTGTACCGTGCTTCATATTATACTAAAGATAATACTTATTACATATTATTATTGTCATTAAAGATGAAAAAATCATAAAACAATTGATCAAAGTTTTTGTTCAAGGTTATCATTATTATTTCATAATATTAATATTAATTTATCGACAATTTCTTCATTGTTCCACAATTCGTCTTGTAGTGGTCAAACGTCATTGTTCATCGCACCTCGTATTTGGCATCCTTTCCATAACATGAATAGGAACACATGTTATAAAATGGTTGCCAAACACCCCGCGCGACATTCTTCTGCTTCACTTCTCCGTACTATGAGATGGCAGCACTACTGGAGAAATAGGTATCGCTGCTTGATTATTTAGTTTTAAATCATATAAACATTCAAATACTATAAAATATATATATATATATGGTATATAATTCCTCCGCCTCATCGATGGCTTTTGAAACTAACTGGTTAATAATTTGCGATAGTAACTCATGTGACATACAAATGAATAAAAATAAGACAAGTTCATTTCAGAGATGATAATGCCTGTATCTCGTGAAAAACAGCCACAACTCGTCCTAGCACTCTTGAGAGACGCCGTGCTTCTGTACAGCGACAGGCGACTTTGCGTTGACTGCACTTGTATCTGCGGCCATCCGAGAATCGGCCGACCTGCGGAGAAATTGAGGCAGAAATAACAAGAGTAATAATTGAATTTCGCGGGCAAATTAACAGCAACATATTGTGAGACGCCTGTGTTCCGTCGCGCTCGCTGGTTCCTCGGCGGCATCTTCCGCGCCGTGTATTGTATACTCGATATGTTATGTGAATATCAATACACAGATCGCATAAAGAGCATAGTATACACAGCGCGCGATGCTCCTCCCCAGTTCTTCTTCACGCGATGTTTTGGTTTCTCAGCTGTTTCTCTCATGTGTATATTTTGGCTGGCTCTTGAACACAACGCGCGACTTCCTCTTCTGCAGTCTTCATGTTCTACTGCATTGTCACAGCACTACTGAACTTCTCATCTTATCTTTCATCTTCTAATATACTATATTAACATATCTACTTAATACTAATAAAATGAATACGCAACTTTGTGAAATAGATACGGTTCAAGGTGTTGCCAGAGGTAATTGGCCTCTGCAGTACCACAAAATAAATTGGCAACATTTGCGCACGGTTATTTTTAAATTCATTCATTCTTTATATTTTAAACGGATAATCGTTTTTTTACCCTTCGTGACGTCAACTAACAAAAGGTCTAACGGAAAACAAGCGCTGGCTTCAGCCTTTTTGTAAAAAGCATAGTTTTCATTGCTGTTTTTCTGTTTCCTTGTTCCATAATAGATTTCTTTCTTCTTCTTCTTCATTGAAATGATAGGGGATAAACAATAATTCAGGTTTAATATACATACTTTGACATAATTTTCCGGTGTGGTTTTCAAAACGTCCGGTATTCTCAGCAGCCGCTCAGTAATGTTAGGAACGAGCTTAAGACGTGGCGAGTTCATCTCAGAGGTGCTTAATGTCTACATCTCGTGAACAACGGCTAGAACTCGTCCTGACACTTCTGAGAGACGCTGTGCTTCTATAAAGCTGCTTCCAGAATTTTATATTTTCGTTGCTGTCCATCTTCAAGCGACATCTGATAATTTTCACGAAAGAAAATACCATAATATTTATAATAAATATATCACAAATAGTGGTCAACAACTAAACATCGAGCAACGGCTGAGGCGGCAGCGAATACCGAAGTTAATATGGCGCCTGCGCAGATGGTTCAGTTCAAACACTGGAAATATCAAGCGTAATGATGTTTCCAGTGTTTGAACTGAATGGTGACGCTGACTGATGACGCTGGAAGGAATCGGGTTATATAATGTTATGGACCTTCGTTACCGGCATCCTCATAATATTGTTTGCGAATAGGAGTGTTAATATTTTGATAACAATTTTTATTCAAGTATCAAAGACATAATCCCAAATTTTTACAAATATTGTTTTTTGTTCGTACCCGTTACGTCATATATAGGTAGTAACAAAAATACAGTCGCTTAATAATACATAATATTATATGCAATCAACAAATAAATGATAATTAGTTGGTTGCAAGATTTGCTTGAGATTATATGCATAATATTTTAGTATCTAGAAGTAAATAACAATTCCTATTTTCGTCGGCAGGCGTCAAAACAAAAAATAATCAACCGTTGCGCCTCGCGTGCCAAGCGCGTTGTCCCGAACGGTACTCGCGTAGTGAACCCGCAGGCCAGAGCGGCGGCACATGCTACGCGTGTTGGAACGAGCGCTACGAACATGCTGCCAACGTAACCATTACTTGATACTTATGATACGTATACAAGCATAATTAGTATTTTGTTTTGTCGTAAATATCAGTACTGATGTAACGTTCATTTGAACACGCATAGTGTGCTCCCACATTATTGTAGAGATGTTATTATAAAATATCAACTACTAGAACCAACCGGGTTCATTTAATAGGACACGAGGGATTAGAAAATGAAGAGTTTAAATTGGCTACTTAGGCCTTGAGATATAGGTGAAGGTATATTGGGATACTACTGACTCGGAGTATCTTTAGTTCGTAGTCAATAGCAGCTCGGGGTGCCGGGGGCGCGTACCCGTATGCTATGCAAACACCACCGGACAGGCGGCTTGTCATAAACATCCCCTGACTAGCTGGACTCGGACGGAAGGTTTAATCACGTGGCGTTTCTGGAATACCCACCGTCCACATAATTAGTTTATAATACTAGCCTAGTATTAGGTACTGTGTAGTTAGTAATACTAAGCCCGGGTCTCCTCTACTGAGCGGCTTTAGGACTAAACTGGTGGACTCCACGCTGACCTAGTGCGGGTTGGCGGACTTCACATACCTTCAATATTCTAATGAAGAATTCTCAGATATGTAGGTTTGTTCAAGATGTTTTCATTAGTTAAAGTAATAGTATTATAAAACATTTTTTAAACAAGAAAACAAGCATAATAAATAATAAATAACCCTATTGTATAAGTTAATACACATTTCAAAACCGCTGATTGTTGCAATACTTGTGATGAATTTCTATGAACATTATTACACTAATCGTCTATGTATGTATCTAAATGTATGTTTTACTAAATATATACAGGTATTGTTACTCGCATAAGCTTTTTCACTTGTGACTGAACTATCGATAGCTAACAAAAGTGGTGCCAAAAGCGATACTCGATATTGTTTTAGTCCTGTTATTGTCATGTCATGTACATCAGGTGAGCTGGCGTCGAAGTAGTCACAAGGATTGAAATTAAGATAAAATACAATGATGAATCAAATGTGTTACGGCGCAAGTCACTGTGACGCACGCGGCCGTGTAGGCTGTGTGATCTTGCTGCCACAACCATAAAAGTTTACGCCTAGCAACACCAAAAAACGTTCTACGATTGGCAACACTGAAGAGGAGACTTCACTTCATTCCTTCACTTTTTTCTATCTTCGCCGCACGAGCATTATTGTTTTTTGTTAGTACAGTTTCAATACAGCATTATTAATTATGTGCCTATATTATTTCTATAAAAGATATTAAATTTTGATGCTCCAATGTATAAACGAATATACATATTGGTGGCCCATGAGGGGAACTAACGCGACAAACCACAAGAACAATTAATTGCAAAATTCGCCGGTCAAGATGGACGCTTACCGCTTTGAAGACTAAATACAAAGGGGTTTCAAGCACGAAGTACAAAATTGCAAGCTACAGCGTGGCCAACCAGCTTTTTATCCAGCAGTGGTGCAGCGAAAGTACCAGGGGAGTGCGGTAAAGCTAAGTGCCATTTCCAATTCCTTAGAATTTCCGATTCCTAAAGTTCCTATACGCCATTTTCTAAAATTTGGATACGTATATTTCCACTTCGTAATTTCATTAATTTTTGTGCATGTGTATGCCTATAATATACACATTAATTTCATTGGCTGGGTCGTTTATCAAAATTAATCATGTCTCACGACTCAGATAAACTTCTTAAAGATTTAATTACAAAACGGTCGTCCGCCAAAGGACAAATTACAAAATTTAAAAATTACTTAACTAGCCTGAAAGGCAAGCAGGAGTTAAACAATATTGAACTCACCGAGTTGAATCTTAAACTGGCTAAATTTGAAGCCTTGTCAATCCGAGTAGATGACTTGCAAAATGAAATTGAGGTTCTTACTCCTGATAATATTGATATCGAAATTGATGAACGCGAAAAAAATGATAGTGACATCATTTCCAATATTGCCACAGCTAAGACTTTGTTACAAAAATTTACACAGTCAAACAAATTAGTACATGATCAACAATGCAACTCTAGTGTTGACAGTTCTTGCTGTGGGAATCATCAAGAGGTTGGTCTAAAGCTTCCTCAGATTCAAATAGCTAAGTTTGATGGTGAATATTTCCGGTGGTTGGAATTCCGGGACACATTTGAGAATTTAATTCATAAAAATGCTCGGCTTTCAGATATTCACAAATTTCATTATCTTAATTCATATCTACAGGGCGAGGCTGCTAGGATTATTTCCAATTTAGAAGTTTCAGCCGCTAATTATCTTGAAGCTTGGAAATTAATTTGCAATCGCTATGACAATAAAAGAATTTTAATTAACCAACATATTAGTGCATTACTTAGCATTAAGCAGCTTCCACGCGAATCAGAAAAGTCTTTAAGATTTTTGGTTGATCACATTACAAAGAATCTCCGGGCACTGACCAGCTTAGGACAGCCTACGGACAAATGGGATGGATTATTAATTTTTATGTTGTGCTCAAAATTAGATAGCAACACTTTAGTTAAATGGGAGGAGCACCGCAATGGTTTGGAAGTTGATGTACCAACATTAGAGCAATTTTTTAAGTTCATTACTGATCGGGCAGATGTATTAGAGTCACTCAGTCGAAATAAATGTGACAACAACCCGTCTAAGGTACCCCCAGGCCATACACGTGGCAGTTATGGTCATAATAATAATAAGACAGGACAAGGTGCCTGTACTAAAACATTTACAAGTTTAAAAAAAAGGCCAAATCAAAGGGTTAGTTTTTTATGTGTCATTTGTAATGAGAATCACAGAATTTATGATTGTCCTAAATTCAAGGCAATGGGAGTTGATGATAGGTTGATTGAGGTAGACAAGTATAAATTGTGTGTAAATTGCCTTAGGCAAGGTCATCCCATAAAAGAATGTCGTATGGGCTCATGTCGTGAGTGCAATAAACGCCATAACAGCTTACTGCATCGTCCGGAGTCCTCCCATAACAACCATGTTTTAGTGGAAGAACCCTTAGAATCTGTTGTCAATTTTACAAATCAGAATTTAAACCAAATATTGTTGTCAACAGCAATCATTGAAGTCATGAATCCATTAACACAACAAAAGGAAAAGGTTCGTGCTCTCTTAGATTGTGGCAGCCAGTCATCTTTTATTACTAAAACGTTAAAAGATAAAATTTCTTTAAAATCCTTCCCCGTTGATTCACTAAAGGTCATAGGGATTGGCAATAATGTTTCTACTAGTGTGGTTGAAGGTTGCCACATACAAGTTAAGTCTTTAAATAGTGAATTTATTACAAATTTATCTTGCCTGGTATTAAATAACCTTACTGGAAATTTGCCAAGGTACCCGGTTAATATCAGTGAACTAAAGTTGCCTAAAGATATTTTGTTGGCCGACCCTAAGTTTTATCAACCAGGACCCATAGATGTTCTAATAGGAGCCGATATCTTTTGGGACCTCCTAGGAAATGACCAATTATCACTTGGTCTCCAATGGTCCTAAGTTGAGAAATTCACATTTAGGTTGGTTGATGTCAGGTCCAATAAGTTTAGCAAAACAAATAAGCACAGTGTCCGCTGTAATCATGCTTTATGGTTGATGTTACAACAGAAAGTAGTATTGAAAATTGTTTATTAAAGTTTTGGGAATTAGAACAAATTCCATCAAAAAATACTATAAGTGATAAGGACAAGGCTTGTGAAGATCATTTTGTCAGACACACTCGCAGAGATGAATCAGGTAGATTTATTGTCCTTATTAGATTCACCTGATTGTCTCGGAGACACATTCAATTTAGCTAAAAAACGTTTTCTTTGTTTAGAAAAACGATTTAAAAGAAACTCATTGTTAAAGGTTGAATATACAGACTTTATGCATGAGTATGCTCAATTAGGACACCTTTCTCCGGCAGTTAAGGAACAAAATACAGCATATTACTTATATCACCATGCCGTCTTAAAACAGGATAGTGAGTCCACCAAGCTCCGGGTAGTGTTCGATGGCTCCGCGCCCTCATCTTCCGGTTACGCTTTAAATGACATTTTGATGGTAGGTCCAAATCTCCAAGATTCTCTTTTCGCCATATTAGTACGCGCAAGGCAATATAAGTTCCTTTTAACAGGCGACGTAGAAAAGATGTATCGTCAAATATTATTGGATGATGGGGACCGTGACCTTCAGCGCATATTATGGCGTGATGACGAATCAAGCCCTATTAAGGCTTTTACTTTAAATACCGTTACTTATGGCACGGCGAGTGCTAGTTACCTCAGCACTCGCTGTCTATGGCAGTTGGGCGAAGAGAATAGTGATGAACTCATGAAAACTATCATTCAAAAGGACTTTTATGTAGATGATTTAATAACTGGGGCTGACGATGAGGAAGAATTGCTCCGCATTCAGCGTTCTGTTGCTGGCGCACTAGAAAAGGGTTGTTTTAATTTAAGAAAATACAAAAGTAATCACCCAACAATTTTTGAAAATCTTGACATAAATAAGCAAGACAACTTAACTATTAGTGAGTCATCGAGCACTCTCGGACTTGGATGGACGCCATCTAGTGACACATTGCACTTTCCAATTAAGAACTTTTCGCATGATGGCGAGGCTATTGTAACAAAACGATTTATTATGTCAAATGCCTTTAAAATTTTTGATCCTTTAGGTCTTTTAAGTCCGGTTGTAATACAACCCAAAATTATCTTGCAAAAGATCTGGCAGCAAAACCTAGATTGGGACCAACCAGTTCCGCAAGCCATTAAGGATGATTGGCTAAAGTTTGTAAAAAACTTACCTCATTTGACTCATTTAACTGTACCAAGATTAGTTCTGTGTGATGCACCAAATACTATCGAATTGCATTCATTCAGCGATGCATCTCAATGTGCATATGGCGCATGCATCTATTTGAAATCTGCGGATTGTAACGGCCAAGGCAGGGTTAGACTATTATGCGCAAAATCCAAAGTATCTCCGTTAAAGCCAACAACAATTCCGCGTCTGGAGTTGTGCGGTGCGTTACTTGCAGCTAGGCTCTGCCAGTCAGTGGTGGAGGCTTTAAGGTACAGGCCTGGAAGGATAGTTCATTGGTGTGATTCTAGTGTTGTGTTGAGCTGGATCAATGCCGATTTAAGTAGATTAAAAACGTTCGTAGCCAATCGAACCAGCGAAATAGTAGAGTTGACATCGCCTTCAGCTTGGCGATATGTACCGACCGAGTCAAATCCAGCTGATTTGATTTCTAGGGGTGTAAATGCGAAAGTTTTAGCTTCTCTTGATTTGTGGTGGTGCGGTCCACCTTTTTTAACCAAAGATGAATCAAACTGGCCTACCTTAAAAACTAACAATTTAGATGATTTACCAGAGGTAAAGGTGCATGCAGCGGTAGTAGGAGAAGCCATATTTAATTTTGATGATTATTCATCGTTAACCAAACTACAAAGAGTATGTGCATATGTTAAAAGATTTATATTTAATCTTAAATGTCCTAAAAACAAACGTTCAGGAAGTCTGTCAGCTAAAGAACTGCGCGAGTCATTTTATTCACTTTGCGTTATGGCTCAACGTCAAATATTTCTTAATGAGTATGGTTTGTTAATAAAGGGAAAACCCTTGCGTAGTAAGGATAGGATTCTGTCACTTTCTCCCTTCCTTGATGAAACGGGTTTGATCCGTGTAGGCGGTCGCTTAGATGCTTCTGCATATTCATATGATAAGAAACATCCTATATTACTTCACGCCTCGCATAGGCTAACTAAACTTTATTTTGAAAGAGAGCATTTGAATAATTTGCACTCTGGTCCCCAGCTGCTGTTGGCAACAGTCAGGGAGGTAATATGGCCAATTAATGGTAGATACCTAGCAAGACGTACAGTTAACAACTGCTTCCGATGCAGGCGACTAAGTGGAAAAACCTTGTGTCCAAAGATGGGTGATCTGCCTGCTCAGCGCATTAAGCCTGGTTTTCCATTTTTGTCTGTGGGTCTAGATTTTGCTGGTCCTTTTTTAATACTGAATCGAAAGGGGCGTGGAAGCCGTTTAATAAAATGCTATTTATGCATATTTGTGTGCCTACGTTGTAAATGTGTACATCTTGAGGCTGTTAGCGATTTAAGCAAAGATGCTTTTCTCATGACACTTCGACGATTTATTGCGCGTAGAGGCAAGCCTCTAGAAATATTCAGCGACAACGGTCGCAATTTTGTTGCAGCCGCCAAAGAGTTAGGGAAATTTCTAGAACAGAACAAGGAGCCGCTATTTGATTTTGCAAGCCAGCAAGGCATTACTTTTAAATTTATTCCCGCCTATGCTCCCCATTTCGGTGGCATATGGGAAGCTGGGGTGAAATCAGCAAAACATCATTTGCGTAGGGTAATGGGTAATAGTCACTTAACTTTCGAAGAAATTTCTACATTATTTGCTCAAGTGGAAGCTATACTTAACAGTCGTCCCTTGTGTCCCTTATCGTCCTGTCCTGATGATCTCCTATCCCTCACTCCCGGGCACTTTATAATCGGCCGATCTCTTACGTCGCTACCCTCACCTGCACTGCCTCACAACATCACTCAGAAGAGACGATATGAACATCTAGAGAGTATAAGGCAACACTTCTGGAGAAGGTGGCAGAAGGAATATGTCGCAGAGTTGCAGCAAAGAACTAAATGGAAAAGCAACTCTTCTCAGCTTAACATCGGGGACATGGTTTTGCTCTCTGAAGATAACGCCCCGCCATTAAGCTGGCGCTTAGGTCGGGTTCGTCGGCTGTTTCCGGGACCTGATGGAATATCAAGAGTAGCGGAGGTCAACACCGTCAGGGGCAGTGTGCGGCGGCCCTTAACCCGTATTTGTCTCCTACCTACAGCACAAGAGCTTCAAGGTTGAAAGCGGCCTTTCAACGGGCGGGAGGATGTTACGGCGCAAGTCACTGTGACGCACGCGGCCGTGTAGGCTGTGTGATCTTGCTGCCACAACCATAAAAGTTTACGCCTAGCAACACCAAAAAACGTTCTACGATTGGCAACACTGAAGAGGAGACTTCACTTCATTCCTTCACTTTTTTCTATCTTCGCCGCACGAGCATTATTGTTTTTTGTTAGTACAGTTTCAATACAGCATTATTAATTATGTGCCTATATTATTTCTATAAAAGATATTAAATTTTGATGCTCCAATGTATAAACGAATATACAAAATGCTTTGTAACGACTTACTTAAGTAGTCAAATGTGCTTGAGATTCATTTTCGGTAAACTGCACCCATGTTTGGTGTAATACTCTGTTGCCACACATGCCCACTTGGTGTCGCTGATCGCTGAACTCTTCATCGAAAGCAGAAGAAGCCATGCGTCGCGGCGGTGAATACAGATTCATGCACTAGCTTTGTTATCTATGAATGAACACATAGATGTCAAAGTTGGTGCTAGAACCGATACTCGATGTTGTTCGAGTTCTGTTTTCTTCCATGTTGTGTATAACACGAAACCTGGCTTCGAAGAAGTTCCTGTAATTATAAACACGCAAACACATCCCGGAGCGCGACACACTGATGTGTTCCACGGGTATGGCGAGTTGTAACACTTTGTGTACCGTGCTTCATATTATACTAAAGATAATACTTATTACATATTATTATTGTCATTAAAGATGAAAAAATCATAAAACAATTGATCAAAGTTTTTGTTCAAGGTTATCATTATTATTTCATAATATTAATATTAATTTATCGACAATTTCTTCATTGTTCCACAATTCGTCTTGTAGTGGTCAAACGTCATTGTTCATCGCACTCGTATTTGGCATCCTTTCCATAACATGAATAGGAACACATGTTATAAAATGGTTGCCAAACACCCCGCGACATTCTTCTGCTTCACTTCTCCCCGTACTCATGAGATGGCAGCACTACTGGAGAAATAGGTATCGCTGCTTGATTATTTAGTTTTAAATCATATAAACATTCAAATACTATAAAAATATATATATGGTATATAATTCCTCCGCCTCATCGATGGCTTTTGAAACTAACTGGTTAATAATTTGCGATAGTAACTCATGTGACATAGAAATGAATAAAAATAAGACAAGTTCATTTCAGAGATGATAATGCCTGCATCTCGTGAAAAACAGCCACAACTCGTCCTAGCACTCTTGAGAGACGCCGTGCTTCTGTACAGCGACAGGCGACTTTGCGTTGACTGCACTTGTATCTGCGGCCATCCGAGAATCGGCCGACCTGCGGAGAAATTGAGGCAGAAATAACAAGAGTAATAATTGAATTTCGCGGGCAAATTAACAGCAACATATTGTGAGACGCCTGTGTTCCGTCGCGCTCGCTGGTTCCTCGGCGGCATCTTCCGCGCCGTGTATTGTATACTCGATATGTTATGTGAATATCAATACACAGATCGTATAAAGAGCATAGTATACACAGCGCGCGATGCTCCTCCCCAGTTCTTCTTCACGCGATGTTTTGGTTTCTCAGCTGTTTCTCTCATGTGTATATTTTGGCTGGCTCTTGAACACAACGCGCGACTTCCTCTTCTGCAGTCTTCATGTTCTACTGCATTGTCATAGCACTACTGAACTTCTCATCTTATCTTTCATCTTCTAATATACTATATTAACATATCTACTTAATACTAATAAAATGAATACGCAACTTTGTGAAATAGATACGGTTCAAGGTGTTGCCAGAGGTAATTGGCCACTGCAGTACCACAAAATAAATTGGCAACATTTGCGCACGGTTATTTTTAAATTCATTCATTCTTTATATTTTAAACGGATAAACGTTTTTTTACCCTTCGTGACGTCAACTAACAAAAGGTCCAACGGAAAACAAGCGCTGGCTTCAGCCTTTTTGTAAAAAGCATAGTTTTCATTGCTGTTTTTCTGTTTCCTTGTTCCATAATAGATTTCTTCTTCTTCTTCATTGAAATGATAGGGGATAAATAATAATTCAGGTTTAATATACATACCATGACATAATTTTTCGGTGTGGTTTTCAAAACGTCCGGAATTTTTAGCAGTCGCTCAGTAATGTTAGAAACGAGCTTAAGACGTGGCGAGTTCATTTCAGAGGTGCTTAATGTCTACATCTCGTGAACAACGGCTAGAACTCGTCCCGAGACTTCTGAGAGACGCTGTGCTTCTATAAAGCTGCTTCCAGAATTTTATATTTTCGTTGCTGTCCATTTTCAAGTGACGTGTGATAATTTCCACGAAAAAATTATCATAATGTTTATAATAAGTAGATCACAAATAGTGGTCAACAACTAAACATCGAGCAACGGCTGAGGCGGCAGCGAATACCGAAGTTAATATGGCGCCTGCGCGGATGGTTCAGTTCAAACTAGGGGTTGCAATACCGGACCATTTTTCAAAACCGGTATTTTCGGTATTGACCCAAAATAAATTCCGGTATTCCGGTATTTTCGGTATTTCTGGTATTTGAAGAAATATTAGAAAAATAGGAAATATACATGTAAGTTAGTAATTAAATGTCAAATTTTAATGACAGCTTAGTGGTTAGTTAAAGGCTGAATGAAAAGAGATTATTTTCGTAAGCCAACGTTCATGCCGTTCTGATTTCTGAGAGCTAGCTCAAACCTCACCTTCCTTCTACCCTTTACCCTCTCCCTGGTTTTATTTTGATTAGAAATGATCGAGTTGACAGGAGAGGGGGCGGAGTCGTTATATATTTACGTAGCGACCTGAAATATAAAACTGTAATATCTTCTTCTGCGTCTTATTCTGCTTATGCGAAAGGACATCGTCGAAATCGGCCCCAGAAACCAACAAAGGTGTGACTAGTACCATAATTATTTATGTATTTTTTTATATTATTTGCAAATATGTGCATAAAACGGACAAGCTGCGACATCCAAAACGAATATATAAAAGTATTGCAACGACTGAAAGTCAAAGTCGCCGACATGTTTACAGCTAATTGTGTATAGAGATGTACCGGTTCGACAAAACAATAAATCTAATTACCGATAATTAATTATTGAAACATTTTAATATATTCGATTTGTGACGCGATATGTTCTTTAATTATTATAATAATATTTAATCGAGCAGTGGATGCGTCTCAAATAAATAAGTAGTTAGTTTTAGGATTTAATTGATTATAGATCAAGTCGTCTATGAAAAAAGTTTTTTTTAGTTTTAATTCATATTAATTTACTTTGTTTAAATAGATTCTACATTAGCGACCCGCCCTGGCTTCGTACAGATAGCAAAGCATAAAATATAATGCGAACATTTATTTTTCTGTCGTAAAAAATATTTTTGAAGTATACATATAACATAAAAAAATTAAACCGCCTTCAAAAACCACTCAAAACCTAAAAATAATTTCACACAACTGGTATATACTGGATACCAATTTTGGAGTCGGTGCCTAATTAAAATTGCTAGTTAAGCTAGATAAATACATTACTAAGAATGTCTTAAGAAAGCAAAATTCACGATTTCGTTCACTTGGACAACATAATTATTCTAGTTTTTTTAGTTTTGAAACCAAACTACTGAAGCGGTTTTGGAAAAAAAAGTTAAGGGACCAATCTGGAGAGATATTCTTTCGAATAAAAAAGAATTTTCCTAATCGATTCATAAATGACCGAGTTCTGAGGTAACAAACATACTCTCCTCCTTTTTTTGAAGTCGGTTAAAAAGTAGCGTTCTTCTCTCTCCCTCCACCCGGGGGCCTCAAACTCTCTCCATATTAAATTACTATCGAATCCGCCCGTGTGAAAGATTTTCCGGGATAAAGGTCCCGCAAAATATTTTCCGAATAAAATAACCCTATGTTGAATAAAATCGATTTTTGTATAAATGATCGATATAATCGATCCAGAATCTAGTCGAGTAGCATCCCTAATTCTTACTTCATTGTTCAATTCAATTCAACGTCACTCACACTTCACTCATCAGAGACAAATCAACTAGACTTTCACTTTCCATATATTATATTATAATTCTCTTTGACTCTCACTATTTCATTGACGACTCGGCTATTCTAAAGACTCCGTGCGATAGATCACGATATCGACATACACTGGCTGTGATTTCTGTACTTTGTGAACTGATGTAATAATTTACCTGGCATTGATAACGGATACGAAATGGAAATTGCTTTTTGCACTAATTGTGGCTCTGCTGACGAGTCCATGGTGTTGGAGAACGAGCAGATTCGCCATTGTATACAACAATGGACAGCGCCTCATTTGGTAAGCACATTTTTCTTTAATCGTACAAGTTTAACTGCCGCCAAACTTCTAGTTCGCTCCTCAGTTCCTGTTCTTGGTAACTGCGTGGAGACAGCGAATAGAGTCTGTATACTATCTAGTACACACGGCAGCATGTTGCTGTGGCAACTTAAGAGCAAACTAGCAAGGATACTGTTGATTAAAAAATGTGTGTCATATGCTTGAAGGTTTCTTACATTTAATTCAGCTGGAAGATTTGAATACATAAATCTGCATTCCGTGTGACACAATATTAATATATTGCCATTCTAATTTGAGCATAATGTGTTTGTTTGTTTATTTTTTCAGGTTGAAGCTCTTGATCTTATATGTACAGCATGTTGGACCACGGCCCAAGAGCCTATACATACTTCAGCTGTAACAATGTTAGTAGAAGCTGCGTGCTCTGTAATACAATGTTGGAACTCCGGACTCGCTCACATCAAATAATTCCATTAAGGACAAATACTCCACATCATGTTTATATCAAAAATATAATTTTAGAAAGACTGCATCATTGAAGGTACATATAATGAAAGATTATATTCATTTAACTAATATGGTGATTGGCAAAACTGAATTGATAAATATTACCATAACAACAACCCTCCTGCACAATACTCAGATAATATTTTATATAACAATGTAGGTGATAAGGAAATAAATAATATGAACTGAAAATATTTTTTTATTTGTTTAATTTAATCCTACATGCCCTATGAGTCTACCAAAAGTGTGTAAAATGTGTCAACAGTGCGCCTCTGTTTGTCTCTTCGAGGAATACGTGCGTTTATATAGAAAATACATAAATTCTGAAGGGTACTCTTAGAGGATGTAAATACTATAACTACATAATTAGGTACCTTTTTACTTATAAAAAAATATATAATTCAAGTCTTAAAATAGCCTGATTTAAGTAAAAATCATCAGATACCTACATAGTGATGAATCTTTAGTGCTTCGATATATAATAGATATGTACTTATATCAATAAAAAGCATATTTAAAGCGTAAATGATAGGACTATAAATCTATCTTGAACATTGAAAAGCTTTCAATGTTCAAGGTAGATTTATACTATCAATTATAACCTCAAAATCGGATCGTTTTTTGGATTAATGCGATATCCCAGCTTGTCCGTTATATAAATAATATGTCATGACAATTTATTAATGATTCTAAATATTATAAACATTTTTCCATTGCTGTTGGTTCCAGGGCGAATTATGTATGGGCACAGAACAATGTCCTTTCTGTTTCTTGAGGTTCGGGTCAAGAGAGTGAAAACCTTACTAGGTGTTATTTACTGTCCCCCATCTCTTGATTACTTCTCCAGTCTGGAAACAGTTCTGGAATCTATAAGATCAGAATATGCTCATCACATTTGATTTAAATACTGATCTCCTTGCCAGGTACTCTTCCCGATCTCGTAAACTCCTTACTCTCCTTGACTCTGCTAAATTGCATGTCCTACCACTGCAAGCCACCCACCATAATATGGATGGTCACGATACTTGGCTTGACATTATCCTCACCTCTGCTCCTTCCCCTATTTTCTCCCACGGTCAATTTCCCGCTCCTGGCTTCTCTCACCATGATCTCATTTACATGTCTTACGCCCTAAAACCTCCCAAGTTCCCCTCTAAGATATTGCACTTGCGTATTTTTGGTCGCATTGATGCGGATAAGCTGAAAGGAGACGCTGCTAACTTTAACTGGGACCACCTATTGGCAGCCACCTCTGTTGACGATAAAGTCGCAATTTTTAACCGCGCTGTCACTTCACTCTTTGATACCCATGCCCCTTTAAAAAAAATTAAATTAAAATGTCTTCCTGCACCATGGATTACACATGGGGTTAGGATGGCGATGAGATGGAGGTATCGGGCTTTTCGCCAGTACAGAAGGGATCGTTCAGAGGAGAACTGGTGCCTTTTTAACGCTGCAAGGAATCGGTGTAACCAGATGGTACGTAATGCTAAACGTCGACACATTCTCAGTAATATTTCTTCTTCCTCGCCAGCCAGTATCTGGGGATTCCTCGGAACTCTGGGTATTGGCAAAGTTAAAAAAATAGATCTCCACGGTGCGACTATTGGTTTGGATGACATTAATCAACATTTCACATCTGTTACCATGATTGATCACCAAACTAGGCGTCGTACCATGGATTTCTTAGCGGGTCTATCCAGGCCTAACATTAATACTTTTCATTTTTCTTCTGTGCCGTTGGGTGAAATTAGAAGAGTCATCCTGTCCATTAAATCCAATGCCACTGGCTGTGACAACATCAGTCGTCGCATGATAATCCCTATCCTGGACCAACTTTTACCAATCATGTCCCATATCATTAACGCCTCCCTCAGCAGTGGTATTTTTCCGTCTTTGTGGCGGAGAGCTATTGCTATCCCTCTTCTTAAAATCCCTAACCCATCACTTGTTAAGCATTTCCGTCCCATATCTATTCTTCCTTTTCTCTCCAAAGTGCTCGAGGCCTGTGCTCACAAGCAACTGTCTGAGCATGTGCACCGAAACAACCTACTGTGCCCACTCCAGTCTGGCATCAGACCTGGCCATAGCATTATTACTGCACTCCTCAAAGTGACTGGCGATATTAGGGCGGGCATGGAGGATTCCAAAGTCACTGTTTTGGCTTTGGTTGATTTTTCCAACGCCTTCAGTACAGTCAGTCACGACATTCTTCTTGCAAACCTCTCCCACCCTATGATCTCGCCCAAAGCACTGAATTGGTTCTCGTCATATCTTCAGGGATGCCAACAGTTGATGCGCCTAGACGATCCTTAGTCTAGCTGGCGTGATATAGACCGTGGCGTCCCTCAAGGCGGCATACTCGCCCCATTATTGTTCTCTATCTTCATAAACCTCTTAACACAAAATCTTCAATGTGCGTACCATCTGTATGCTGATGACTTGCAAATTTATTCTCAGGAGCAAGTCGATTGTGTGTCCGCAGCTGTAGATAGGGTAAAAAAAGGACTTGACTTATAACAAAAATTGGTCCGACAATTTCGACCTTTCGGTAAACCCCGCGAAATTGCCATAAAATACCAGGCCATTATTGTAGACAGCTCAAGGCTTTTAAACAGGTTCTATATTACATCTATTCCCCCTGTTATGTTTCTCAGTTTTGTTTATCTGACAGCTTGCTGTTTGTTTAGCTTTGTTAATCTGACAGCCAACTAGATTCAAGTTGTATCACAATTTTAACCAATCACAACGGCCCTACGTCTACGCACTGCGAAGGCTGCCATGCCGTCAGCACTGAGAAACAGACTTGTTATCACAGCAATGCTCCGATAAATAACGTCTATGAATAATGAGGATAGACTTTAAAGAACAAAAAATATTTCTAATGAGTTCTAATAAAAATAACAACTAACAGTTAACACCGCTATGCCTAGAACAAAACAAAAGTAGTAATATAGCCATAAGCCATGTATTTTGCTCGCTCTTTATAGAATATATGCCTATACGAATGAATGAAATTGCAAGCAGCTTAAATTTTTACGATTTAAAACTCGAGAAATTAATAATTCCACACACATTTTGTACTGAATTATATTTTTATAAAATACCGAAAATACCGAAAATCCCGGTTTTTGTAAAATCAATACCGGTATTTTGAAGTTCTTAATTTGGTCCGGTATTCCGGTATTTTCGAAATCCGGGATACCGGTTTGCGACCCCTAGTTCAAACACTGGAAATATCAAGCACAATGATATTTCCAGTGTTGAACTGAATGATGACGCTAACTGTTGACGCTGGAAGGAATCGGGTTATATAATATTATGGACCTTCGTTACCGGCATCCTCATAGTATTGTTTGCGAATAGGAGTGTTAATATTATGATAATAATTTTTACTCAATTTAGTATTTACAATTTAGTAACAAAAATACAGTCGCTTAATAATACATAATATTATCTGCAATCAATAAATAAATTATAATTAGTTGATTGCAAGATTTACTTGGGATTATATGCAGATAATTTTAGTATCTAGAAATAAATAAAAATTCCTATTTTCGTCAGCTGGTGTCAAAACAATAAATAATCAACCGTTGCGCCTCACGTGCCAAGCGCATAGTCCCGAACGGTACTCACGTAGCGAACCCGCAGGCCAGAGCGGCGGCACATGCTACGCGTGTTGAAACGAGGCGCTACGAACATGCGGCCCACGTAACCAGTATTTTTTTTAAATCTTTATTTAAGGTGCTTGGTCGTTATTTCGCGAATATGTTGCTCCGTATGTCCAGTCCACTTTTACCAGTGCCTACTAAATTTTGCTGAAATCAAAATATTTTTTTAATAAAGGCTTAGCCTCTTCCGATACTGGAACTGACAAAAAGCTATTTATGCTGCCCACATTAAAGCTGAAATTATGAGGCCCACTCCGCACACACTCCGATAAAACATGAAGTACGTCATCTCTTACTCCACAGTCAGAGCAGTTTGGGGAGTTAGACGCCCGCATATGATGCTTAAACATATTTGTCGGAATATGCAAAGAACGGAGCCTCATTACTGCCACCAGCTCTTGTCTGCTCAAAACACAATCAGTAATCCTTGTAGATTGTAACGGCTCAGGTTGAATCGTGCGGTACCATATGCCTTTTTCTTGGGAACGTTTATTAAAAAACTCATTCCATAGTTGGATACAGTGACGCTTTACTTGTGTTAACAATTCCGTGAAATGTGGTGCAGGATTTAAAAATATACCCTCCGTCGTCGCTTCTTAGCTAATAAACCTGCGTTTTCATTACCGCAAAGACGTATATGAGCATGAACCCATTGTACCTTAATCATCTTAGGTCTCAACGAAATAATTTGGTTTAAAATCTTATAGGCTAAAGAAGCGCCACGAATGGTAGTCGTACACCGAGCCGAATGTTGGAAAGAGCTTTTTGAGTCGGCGATGATTACAATATTATTATATAAGATTGACTCTGCGTAAGAACAAGCTTCAAAAATAGCTACGAGCTCGGCTGACATAATACAAATATCCGAATGAATTTTAAAACGAACCCTAGCATTTGTTTGTGGGTCAAAGAAAGACGCACCAATATTCGCCTGAAATTTAGACCCATCTGTAAAAATCTTATAATAATTGGAATATACTGAAGGCAACTTTGTTTTAAATATTCTGTGTTGTACAGATTTTTAGCTAGTTCAATTCCGCCAACATAAGAAATGATGAAGTCAGATGTATCAATATAACTAACCCAATATTTCATTGCGAACATATCTAATAAAGCACTGCAATTTACTTGAACATTCCTTAAAAGGTTTTGTAATATCAATTATAACGGTTCCTTTATCCCTTTCCAAGTATGACTGCCACGACATCCATCCTCGACTGATGATAAAATATTACTATTGAATTGTAAAGATTTGTATTTTAACAAATATTTTCCACCTAGATAACGTCTCCTAATAGTGAGAGGTTGAAGGCATAGCTCACTCTCCATCACGTGTATTGGCGTTGTTTTCAAAAAGCTTCCAATGATTCTCATGGCCGAATTTTGAATTTTATCAAATTTACTAGTATAACACTGTGCACTATCATCAAATAAAAAGCTTGCATAATCTAATCGACTTTGAACCATAGCCATGTATATATATCTAAGATGCTTGGGATGAACTCCCCAACCTGATCCTGTTAAAATTTTTAAAAGATTTAAGTACTTAGACGCTTTTTCAGAAATTTCATTAATGTGTTTGGACCATCTCAAAGAGCAATCCAGCCATACACCTAAATATTTAACGTACGGCGATAACTGAACATCAAAACTATCAACTTTAACTTGAAAAGAATATTTTCTGTACCCCTTCTGAAAGATACACACCTTGCTTTTAGTTGGAGAAATATCTAGACCTATATCATGTAACAAATATACAAAGTTGTTTAAGGCTGTTTGATATTCTTAGAGGGCGGAAACATATTGGTTTGTGGTATACAGTACAAAATCATCAGCATATTGTGAGACAGTCACAATATTTATTTGTTTGCTAATATCCTTTGTTACAACATTAAAAAGTAACAGCGACAAAGGATCTCCTTGGGCTTATCCTCGACTGGTACTTCTAGTAATAAACGAGGAATCAATATTTATCTGCAAATATCGTTCCTTTAAAAATTCCCATAAACATCTACATAATTTATGTCCAACCCCAGACCGATTCAAAATGGTCATGAGAGTCAACACATCCACATTGTTATATGCATTATCAATGTCTATAAACCATTACTTGATACTTATGATACGTATAGAGGTGTGTTCAAAAAGTATCGCGAATTTTGAATTTTCGCGGGTTACGTATATTCGAATTTCGATTTTTTTGTGGCGATATGTTAGTACATATGTCTCTCACTTATGCTGACAAGTTCGGCCAATTTGAATGTTCAGTTATTGTTGACAGCTGCTTTGCTTGCACGTGTTTTGATTCGTCTTCGATTTTTACCTATTCAAAAAAATGGAACAAAGAACCTGTATCAAATTTTGTGTGAAAAACGAAATTAAGTGCGCGGATGCATTCCGAATGTTGACTGTGGCATACGGAGAAGCTACTTTGGACAAAAGCAACGTTTATCGGTGGTAAAAATGTTTTCAGAAGGCCGAGAAGATGTGAACGAGGAAGAGCGTGCTGGACACCCGAGCACTTCAACAACAGACGAAAAACTTGATGAAGTGAAGAAAATGGTATTGGCCAATCGTCGATTCACCGTTAGAAAAATTGCCGAGGACCTAGGCATATCGATTGGCTCGTGCCATTCGATTTTAATCGATAATTTGGACATGAGACGGGTCGCCGCAAAATTCGTACCAAAATTGCTCGAATTCGTACCAAAATCGCTGCTTGTACGCGACTTCTTGGCCAAAAACAACACACTAATGATATCGCAGCCACCGTATTCCCCAGATCTGGCCCCCTGTGACTTTTTCTTGTTCCCGAAACTGAAGAGGCCCATGAAAGGACGACGCTACGCCACGATTGACGAGATAAAGACCGCATCGAAAGAGGAGCTGAACAAGATACAAAAAAATGATTTTTTGAAGTGCTTCGAAGATTGGAAAAAACGTTGGCACAAGTGTATAATATCCCAAGGGGATTACTTTGAAGGGGACAAAATAGATATTCACGAATAAATAAATAATTTTTGAAAATACACAAAATTCGCGATAGTTGGTGCTAGAACCGATACTCGATGTTGTTCGAGTTCTGTTTTCTTCCATGTTGTGTATAACACGAAACCTGGCTTCGAAGAAGTTCCTGTAATTATAAACACGCAAACACATCCCGGAGCACGACACACTGATGTGTTCCACGGGTATGGCGAGTTGTAACACTTTGTGTACCGTGCTTCATATTATACTAAAGATAATACTTATTACATATTATTATTGTCATTAAAGATGAAAAAATCATAAAACAATTGATCAAAGTTTTTGTTCAAGGTTATCATTATTATTTCATAATATTAATATTAATTTATCGACAATTTCTTCATTGTTCCACAATTCGTCTTGTAGTGGTCAAACGTCATTGTTCATCGCACCTCGTATTTGGCATCCTTTCCATAACATGAATAGGAACACATGTTATAAAATGGTTGCCAAACACCCCGCGCGACATTCTTCTGCTTCACTTCTCCGTACTATGAGATGGCAGCACTACTGGAGAAATAGGTATCGCTGCTTGATTATTTAGTTTTAAATCATATAAACATTCAAATACTATAAAATATATATATGGTATATAATTCCTCCGCCTCATCGATGGCTTTTGAAACTAACTGGTTAATAATTTGCGATAGTAACTCATGTGACATACAAATGAATAAAAATAAGACAAGTTCATTTCAGAGATGATAATGCCTGCATCTCGTGAAAAACAACCACAACTCGTCCTAGCACTCTTGAGAGACGCCGTGCTTCTGTACAGCGACAGGCGACTTTGCGTTGACTGCACTTGTATCTGCGGCCATCCGAGAATCGGCCGACTTGCGGAGAAATTGAGGCAGAAATAACAAGAGTAATAATTGAATTTCGCGGGCAAATTAACAGCAACATATTGTGAGACGCCTGTGTTCCGTCGCGCTCGCTGGTTCCTCGGCGGCATCTTCCGCGCCGTGTATTGTATACTCGATATGTTATGTGAATATCAATACACAGATCGCATAAAGAGCATAGTATACACAGCGCGCGATGCTCCTCCCCAGTTCTTCTTCCCGCGATGTTTTGGTTTCTCAGCTGTTTCTCTCATGTGTATATTTTGGCTGGCTCTTGAACACAACGTGCGACTTCCTCTTCTGCAGTCTTCATGTTCTACTGCATTGTCACAGCACTACTGAACTTCTCATCTTATCTTTCATCTTCTAATATACTATATTAACAAATCTACTTAATACTAATAAAATGAATACGCAACTTTGTGAAATAGATACGGTTCAAGGTGTTGCCAGAGGTAATTGGCCACTGCAGTACCACAAAATAAATTGGCAACATTTGCGCACGGTTATTTTTAAATTCATTCATTCTTTATATTTTAAACGGATAATCGTTTTTTTACCCTTCGTGACGTCAACTAACAAAAGGTCCAACGGAAAACAAGCGCTGGCTTCAGCCTTTTTGTAAAAAGCATAGTTTTCATTGCTGTTTTTCTGTTTCCTTGTTGCATAATAGATTTCTTTCTTCTTCTTCTTCATTGAAATGATAGGGGATAAACAATAATTCAGGTTTAATATACATACTTTGACATAATTTTCCGGTGTGGTTTTCAAAACGTCCGGTATTCTCAGCAGCCGCTCAGTAATGTTAGGAACGAGCTTAAGACGTGGCGAGTTCATCTCAGAGGTGCTTAATGTCTACATCTCGTGAACAACGGCTAGAACTCGTCCTGACACTTCTGAGAGACGCTGTGCTTCTATAAAGCTGCTTCCAGAATTTTATATTTTCGTTGCTGTCCATCTTCAAGCGACGTCTGATAATTTTCACGAAAGAAAATACCATAATATTTATAATAAGTAGATCACAAATAGTGGTCAACAACTAAACATCGAGCAACGGCTGAGGCGGCAGCGAATACCGAAGTTAATACGGCGCCTGCGCAGATGGTTCAGTTCAAACACTGGAAATATCAAGCGTAATGATGTTTCCAGTGTTTGAACTGAATGGTGACGCTGACTGATGACGCTGGAAGGAATCGGGTTATATAATGTTATGGACCTTCGTTACCGGCATCCTCATAATATTGTTTGCGAATAGGAGTGTTAATATTATGATAATAATTTTTACTCAATTTAGTATTTACAATTTAGTAACAAAAATACAGTCGCTTAATAATACATAATATTATCTGCAATCAATAAATAAATTATAATTAGTTGATTGCAAGATTTACTTGAGATTATATGCAGATAATTTTAGTATCTAGAAGTAAATAACAATTCCTATTTTCGTCGGCAGGCGTCAAAACAAAAAATAATCAACCGTTGCGCCTCGCGTGCCAAGCGCGTTGTCCCGAACGGTACTCGCGTAGTGAACCCGCAGGCCAGAGCGGCGGCACATGCTACGAGTGTTGGAACGAGCGCTACGAACATGCTGCCAACGTAACCATTACTTGATACTTATGATACGTATACAAGCATAATTAGTATTTTGTTTTGTCGTAAATATCAGTACTGATGTAACGTTCATTTGAACACGCATAGTGTGCTCCCACATTATTGTAGAGATGTTATTATAAAATATCAACTACTACAACCAACCGGGTTCATTTAATAGGACACGAGGGATTAGAAAATGAAGAGTTTAAATTGGCTACTTAGGCCTTGAGATATAGGTAAAGGTATATTGGGATACTAGTGACTCGGAGTATCTTTAGTTCGTAGTCAATAGCAGCTCGGGGTGCCGGGGGCGCGTACCCGTATGCTATGCAAACACCACCGGACAGGCGGCTTGTCATAAACATCCCCTGACTAGCTGGACTCGGACGGAAGGTTTGATCACGTGGCGTTTCTGGAATACTCACCGTCCATATAATTAGTTTATAATACTAGCCTAGTATTAGGTACTGCGTAGTTAGTAATACTAAGCCCGGGTCTCCTCTACTGAGCGGCTTTAGGACTAAACTGGTGGACTCCACGCTGACCTAGTGCGGGTTGGCGGACTTCACATACCTTCAATATTCTAATGAAGAATTCTCAGATATGTAGGTTTGTTCAAGATGTTTTCATTAGTTAAAGTAATAGTATTATAAAACATTTTTTAAACGAGAAAACAAGCATAATAAATAATAAATATCCTTATTATATAAGTTAATACCCATTTCAAAACCGCTGATTGTTGCAATACTTGTGATGAATTTCTATGAACATTATTACACTAATCGTCTATGTAGGTATCTAAATGTGTGTTTTACTAAATGTATACAGGTATTGTTACTCGCATAAGCTTTTTCACTTGTGACTGAACTATCGATAGCTAACAAAAGTGGTGCCAAAAGCGATACTCGATATTGTTCTAGTCCTGATATTGTCATGTCATGTACATCAGGTGAGCTGGCGTCGAAGTAGTTAACAAGGATTGAAATTAAGATAAAATACAATGAAGAATCAGATGCTTTGTAACGACTTACTTAAGTAGTCAAATGTGCTTGAGATTCATTTTCGGTAAACTGCACCCATGTTTGGTGTAATACTCTGTTGCCACACATGCCCACTTGGTGTCGCTGATCGCTGAACTCTTCATCGAAAGCAGAAGAAGCCATGCGTCGCGGCGGTGAATACAGATTCATGCACTAGCTTTGTTATCTATGAATGAACACATAGATGTCAAAGTTGGTGCTAGAACCGATACTCGATGTTGTTCGAGTTCTGTTTTCTTCCATGTTGTGTATAACACGAAACCTGGCTTCGAAGAAGTTCCTGTAATTATAAACACGCAAACACATCCCGGAGCGCGACACACTGATGTGTTCCACGGGTATGGCGAGTTGTAACACTTTGTGTACCGTGCTTCATATTATACTAAAGATAATACTTATTACATATTGTTAGCATAGAACTTTTTAGTGAGGGTATTTGTAACACTTTTTGCTATAAAAACGCTGAGCGTTTGATAGACCGGGCCAGTTGGTTGTTGACAGTCGTACCAGTCGGTTGGTTGGTGAGATATTTGCCGAAAGTATTTCTGTAGTCAGTGATATTTCTTTTATTTTAATTAGAATTGTGACAGTTTTCTAACATCAGAAGTGGGATTAGTAATCGATGCCCATAAAATTGGACTGTGTTCACTACATACCTACGCTATGTACCAATGCTACGATGGAAAACGGTGCCGCGCGTGGTGTGGAAATTCTACGGAGGCGTCTTAGGTAAAGTGACTACGCGAGTTTCGAATGGCAGTTGATGCTAACTGTCCTATCGCAGACTATGTTTATCGACGCCTGGAAAGTGTGGTATCGTATGACCCATAACCCTTATTTGAGGGTGCTGGTTTCAGTTATTTTTCCTGGATCTCTAAAAATGTTGGAATTTAGTTTTACCATGTGCTAGTAACTGGAAATGAAATCCGATCTACTTTGAAGGTAGATTTGTTTGTGATAGAAATAAAATCACTGTTTAGAAAGTTTTAAACGAATCTGATTAAGGTCAGAATAGGCCGAACGATGTTGCTGTTTTGGTTTTTATTTGCCTGCAGAAATATGTTCGCGAAATGACGCGATGACGGAGCACTGCACAGACGCGTTTCAAGGCGTGTGCAGATGCGCCTCATGAGGTGCGGAAGGCTGCAGGACGGCGCGTTCCGGGTAGTGCGAAGCGCTGCAGGACAGCGCGCTCCAGTTTTGGGCCCGAGGCCTTGCCTGGATTCTGTCCAGGAGACACATTTATTAATGTGTGCAGACTTTGGTCTGGTTTTGGGCCCGAGGCCTTGCCTGGATTCTGTCCAGGAGACACATTTATTAATGTGTGCAGACTTTGGTCTGGTTTGGGCCCGAGGCCTTTCACGGATTTTGTCCGGGTGGCACATTTTTGGTGTGCACGGACCTTGGTCTGATCAGGGCGTTTCTTTGTAAACGTGCACGGACTCTGTCCGGGAGACGCAAAGTAGTTATGCGTGCAGACCTTGGTCCGACAAACACGTTATTTTATCTACTGGTTGAAGGGTTGCATGTAACTCGAGTTCGCTTTTATAACACTGAGTAGATAGATGGTGAAGGTTACGTTTTACGTATTGCGGTTGGCAAATGCCATGATTAACGTATTGCGGTTGGCGAATGCCATGGGTAAACGTATTGCGGTTGGCAAATGCCATGATTAACGTATTGCGGTTGGCGAATGCCATGGGTAAGCGTATTGCGGTTGGCAAATGCCATGATTAACGTATTGCGGTTGGCAAATGCCATGATTAACGTATTGCGGTTGGCAAATGCCATGATTAACGTATTGCGGTTGGCAAATGCCATGAGTAACGTATTGCGGTTGGTAAATGCCATGAATAACGTATTGCGGTTGGCAAACGCCATTAGTAGAGTATTGCGTTGTCGAAGGCCACGTGTAACGCGTTGCGAGTTACTTTGTCAAGCTATTTATGATAGCCACGTTGACATCATGTATAGACGTGAATGGCTGACGTGAGCTGGTATCCTTGACGAGATTATTTTGGACGAATGAAGTCCGATCCCGTTGTTCAATATTCTTGTTTGGTTATTGCTCATGAAAGCTTGAGTGCACGCTTGCTTTCGTGAGTTATAGGCCTATGCCCGAATGATATTTCATGTGCTCTTTTGAACGAAGATCCCTGCAGATTGTCAATGGAGGTAATGGCGGAAGGACGTGCGCAGACGCGCCTCAGAACGTGCGCAGGCGCGCTCCAGGGCGTGTTGAGCGTTGCGGAACAGCGCCCTCCAGGCTACGCGGGAGCAAAACGACATGCTCCAGGCGCTGTTGCAAAACGTCGCGCACCAGCCTGCTCGGGTGCGATACAACGCGCACCAGCCTGCTCGGGTGCGATACAACGCGCACCAGCCTGCTCGGGTGCGATACGACGCGCACCAGCCTGCCCGGGTGCGGTACGACGCGCACCAGCCTGCTCGGGTGCGATACAACGCGCACCAGCCTGCTCGGGTGCGATACAACGCGCACCAGCCTGCTCGGGTGCGATACGACGCGCACCAGCCTGCCCGGGTGCGGTACGACGCGCACCAGACTGTGCAGATACGTAACGAGTTCAAATTATTTTAGTCCAGTAGATTGTGAAGACCTACTCATAGTGAGGTCTCTCTAATGTTGCAAAACTAAAGTTTGTATTTGGGTGCTGTATATTTTGTAAAAAAAAAAAAAATGCGTGATCGAGGACGATCATATTGTCAGGAGAGGCCGTGTTAGCATAGAACTTTTTAGTGAGGGTATTTGTAACACTTTTTGCTATAAAAACGCTGAGCGTTTGATAGACTGGGCCAGTTGGTTGTTGACAGTCGTACCAGTCGGTTGGTTGGTGAGATATTTGCCGAAAGTATTTCTGTAGTCAGTGATATTTCTTTTATTTTAATTAGAATTGTGACAGTTTTCTAACAATATTATTATTGTCATTAAAGATGAACAAATCATAAAATAATTGATCAAAGTTTTTGTTCAAGGTTATCATTATTATTTCATAATATTAATATTAATTTATCGACAATTTCTTCATTGTTCCACAATTCGTCTTGTAGTGGTCAAACGTCATTGTTCATCGCACCTCGTATTTGGCATCCTTTCCATAACATGAATAGGAACACATGTTATAAAATGGTTGCCAAACACCCCGCGCGACATTCTTCTGCTACACTTCTCCGTACTATGAGATGGGAGCACTACTGGAGAAGTAGGTATCGCTGCTTGATTATTTCGTTTTAAATCATATAAACAGTCAAATATTATAAAAAATATACATGGACTATACTTCCTCTGCCTCATCAATTTGCGATAATCACTAATGTGATATACAAATAATTAAAGATAAGACAAGTTGATCTCTGAGGTGCATAATGACTGCATCTCGTGAATCAGCCAACCTGCGGAGAAATTGTGGCAGAAATAACAAGAGTAATAATTGAATTTCGCGGGCAAATTAACAGCAACATCTTGTGAGATGCGTGTGTTCCGTCGCGCTCGCTGGCTCCTCGGCGGCATCTTCCGCGCCGTGTATTGTATACTCGATATGTTATGTGAATATCAATACACAGATCGCATAAAGAGCATAGTATACACAGCGCGCGATGCTCCTCCTCAGTTCTTTTTCACGCGATGTTCTATTAGCAGTACCTACCACTTATTGGGTAATTTGGATTCCCAGCTGTTCTCTCACGTGTATATTTTGGCTGGCTCTTAAACACAACGCGCGACTTCTTCTTTTGCAGTCTTCCTGTTCTAATGCAACGCCGTAACACTACCGGACTTCTCATCTTATCTTACATCTTATATCTTATAATATACTATATTAACATACCTACTTAATACTAATATACTAAATGCGCAACTTTGTGAAATAGATACTGTTCAAGGTGTTGCCAAGGTAAACTGGCCATTGTAGTATCACAAAATAAATTAACAACATTTGCGCTCGTTTTTGTTTATTTATTCATTCTTTATTTTTTAAAAGCATTATTGTGTTTTTTTTTACCCTACGTGACGTCAACAAACAAAAGGTCCAACGGAAAACAAGTGCTGGCTTCAGCCTTTTTGTAAAAAGCACAGTTTTCATTGCTGTTTTTCTGTTTCCTTATTACAAAATAGATTTCTTTTTTCTTCTTCTTCATTGAAATGATAGGGGATAAACAATAATTCAGGTTTAAAATACATACCTTAACATAATTTTCCGGTGTGGTTTTCAAAACGTCCGATATTCTCAGCAGCCGCTCAGTAATGTTAGAAACGAGCCTAAGACGTGGCGAGTTCATTTCAGAGGTGCTTAATGTCTACATCTCGTGAACAACGGCTAGAACTCGTCCTGACACTTCTGAGAGACGCCGAGCTTCTATGCTGCTGCTTCCAGAATCTTCTATATTTGTCGCCGAGCATCTTCAAGCCATGTGTGACAATTTTCACGTCAAAATTATTATCATAATATTAATAATAAGTAGTTCACAAATAGGGGTCAAGAACTAAACAAGAGAAATCTCTAGAAATTTGTAAATTCTCGATGCTATACACTATATAGTCAGTAGTTACTAGCAGTACAAGGCAGATTGTATATCGAAAGACCTATAAATTCGTTACCAGTAACTAGGGGAGACTGGGGTCAATTAAAACAAATCAAATATCTGTCAAACGGTTAGTGATAGGGAAGGGGTTACAAGGAAGTAAAGGAGTGTCTTGGGTGTTGGAACCTGATGACCAGAGTTCGATGCCATTCTAAGTACGACTTACATTATTATCGAGGTTTATTGGTTTCTCGATGCGTAAAGCAAATAATTTGATATCTCATTTCTTATTACTTTAAGAATATCGTTTTTTCATGTTAGCTGACAGCTATCATTACTATGAATATCCCAGTAGATTTGTAGTAAATACTTACATATATATGTAGATATTTTTATTACATAATAAAATATTGATAGCGTAGGTATGGGCAGCTGAATAGGGGCAATTCAAACGCGTGTTTTTGTAGTTGTATTTACAGTTGTTGTCAATGAACGATCCCAATCTCAATCTTTAATCCGATTTTGAAAATGAACCAATAATAATAAATCATTTGTGAGTATTTAAAAAAACTATGTTCTGATCGGTCGAATTTTGTAGATGGATCGAAAATAGCGCTTGGGATGCGAAGTGACGTTATTTCATAGCAATATGATTAGTAGTTTTAGTTTGATACTGTTATCATAATCGTTCCAATTGACCCCAGTCACCTCTCCATAGAAACACGACGGCGCCGGATTCTGCGAGATCGATGTTAATACCCCCTTTGAAGATGTTTGATGTATTTCTCAATAGGAAAATACATACAGACATGGTATCACACCTCTATCCCATAGGGGTAGGCAGAGACTATGGATTGCCACTTTGCACGATTCTGGCATACTTCTCGCGCTTCCTCCCCCTTCATTAATCTTTTCACGCATTCCCGCCGGTTCCGGGTCTTTTTGACCTGGCCTTTACTGAGAATGTCAGATATCTGACATTTGAAGGATCGGTGCGGTCGACTCCTACAGGCTTTTCTATCCACTAGGTAAATAGTTTTGTACATTCAGAGCCAGATGTGATCTCATGGATTAGCCTACAAAAGAAAAATACAAATGCTATCCGTTTATAAATATTTTTTAAGAACCGGTAGTTTATAACATAAATTAGTACATAGAATCAGTAAAAGTCACCTTTAGAAGTATCGTGAACAACCGCTGATATGAATTAGAAATAATACTTAGAAACAAATTTAATAAAATAAGTGTCTTTATCTTGTGATTATTTTAAGAATTAATCTACTTTTAACCTCTTTTTGACTTTATTTGATTAAAGGAACAGTCAAAAAAAATGAAATATATATTTATTTATCAAAACAATATTTAAGACAGGTTATAATAGTTAACAGTGACTCCCTAACTACGCCGAGCCTGTCCTGTGCGAGTCATGAGTAAACATTAACATGGTAAACAATGAATATTTAACGCCTGACAATTATTATAGTAAAGAAAATTAATTTCGCTGTATATTTTTATTCATTTTGCCTCCTCTTCTTGAACTCTAGTCCGCACCTGGACGAGTGCTCGGCGCATAGCGCGAGCACTGCCGTAACTTCACCTCATGTTAAATGGAGCGATGCATCTGCAAATGTTAATTATTAAAATAATGCACGAGGCTTGTGGCGAACGCACACAACTGATTATAAACCTACAAAGGTAATATTAATGCACACAATTTTTTATGCCTACAATGATATCAGCCCTAATGCTGTCCCACTGCTGGGCACGGGCCTTCTGTACTACTGAGAGAGTTTAGGCCTTTGCCCGCCACGCTGGCCTAATGCGGATTGGCACACTTCACATAACCTCATAATTCTTTTAAGAAACTTCTATAAGAATTTTGACGTATTCGGACTTTCTCACGTTGTTTTCCTTCAGCATTACAGTAACCGATAAATACGAAAAAATACTCGTATAACTTTAGCAAAGTCAGAGGTGCATATCCTTGGATTTCATAATTTCCCATCGTGAAACGGATTATAAAAAGCCGGGGAAAACTAGGTCACCGTTTCATCAACCGATGTTCATTGACATCCGATAAAAAACGGTCGTCTGGTTTTATTCTTAGTTGCACTCTATTTACATGCAGGATGTGTTACACATATTTTCAATGATCGCATGCTAGAGTTTACTCATTAATACTACAGTTTAATTTAATTATACGTTACTATAGTGTGTTACAAGAGGGCTAAACAGAGCCTTAACTGGTTCACCAACTTTTCGCCATGGGTATTCCACTTGTGACAGACGGCATATCGTCGTTGTAGGTGGAGAACTAAATAACTCGGATTTTGGCCATTTTGGACTTTCATCACTTTTGTGTTGCCCAAAACATGGCGCATATTTTGGCCTAACAAGCACTTCATTATCTTATCCCGTTTCGAAATTATAGCTTTTTTAAGTTAAAAGTGGAGAAATAAACATATTCAAATAATATATATTTTTTTGTAGAAAAAGTAAATAATTAAATAATAAAATCAACAATCTGCGACTTATAATCTGTTCAATAGTAAAGAAATTAAATAAAATGAGTTGTTTAATTCTTTCTCGAGTCTATTGTTTAACAAAATTAATCAATTAGTGTGTAGAAGAACTAAACAACTTGATTTGTTTAATTTAGACATTGCAAATCCTAATGGTATTCACTTTAATAAACTCTATAATTGTAATTATTAAACCTTATAATTACTTTACCATATGGTTTCTAGTGTGGCAAAACTAAATAACTATACGAGTTATTTAGTTTATTTCAGCAAACTTACAAAACATTGTCGTGGAAGAATTAAATAAGAAGTTTTTATTTTTTTATATTTTTTTCTTTAGGTCAGAGTTTTTTTTGTTAATGCATAATATAATAGATATTAAGACCCAAGATATATAAAAATACAGACATTAAAATTATTTATAGTTTTTTAGTAATGCTTAAAAAATAACGAAAAAAAAACTGTTAATCGCGTTTATCTCGAAACTAGAAATTTTGAGTTATTTAGTTCTCCACCTACAACGAAGATATATATCGGGCAGAAAGTCCAGGATCCAGATTAATGAGCATATGAGTTTTGTGATATGAAGATAATTCCAGATTTTTATTCACAGACAACATATAATTTGAAACAAAGACTCGGACTGAATGTATATAGAATCACGCAATGGCAATTGGCGTCCCATAGCTTATGTATACCACCAGCAGAATGACAGTTTGTAGATATATTAAAACCAGCACATTTCACTTTTTCTTAATTAAAACGTACAAAAAAGTTTTCATTGCAAACCCTGTCAAAATCTATGAAGAATCTACAAACATGCTTTTTAGATTTTGGTTATAATAACTAAATATAACGCTTAGCAAAAATCCTATAATCTATTAATTTATTTTATTCCTTGATATAATCTGGAAAATCTTGCAGAATGCCGTCTATTTCGTTGTGATCTGAGGCACGGGTATTGGCCGGCTATATCGGAGACGTTTCCTATACAGCCGGGCAAAGAATTTGAACCGATTTGCGCGCGGAAAATTCATACTTGCGCAGAATTCCAGCGATAGTTCATATATGCAGTGCAATAGAATGCGCAATGCATGTCCACGTGGAATGTTGATCGAGCACGTCTCTGTTATATTATCTGCACTTTCTATATATTTTACTTTCTTGGTGGCGTAGTTGTAATCCGGGTCACGCCAAAATAATTGAGACTGGGATTTAAAATTTTAAAAATTACTCATTCGCAGCTCGGAGTTATGAAGATATAGTGAAACCCCCGTGCTTCGGAAAGCACGTAAAGCCGTTGGTCTTGCGCCTGATCTCTCCGGTCATGTCCAATTGCCGTCTCACCGGACTATGAGAGTGAAGGAACAGAGAGTGCACTTGTGTATTGTGAACTATATTATCTCCTCCGTATTTGGTTGATCTCTAATGAGACTGGCCGCCATGGACGTTATTCGGCAAGGAAGGAATCTTTTAATTAATACGTGTATAAAACTCTGTACATCCTTTAAGAATATTGGGGGCACGAAGAAGTATGAGGTTTGGCATATTACCTATTTATAATAATTTTATATTTTTTTTTTCGACGTATGTAACTATTATTTCTTCTTCTCCGGAGTCCCGAAAAACGGCTTTCCAGGGTTCTGTTTACATCCAGTAAATATTGTATGTGTACTTATGTTTACGCGAATGTTAGACATTGAAATAAAAATATTTTGCAGTATTTATCGCGATTTTTATATTTTTAAATTCCAGTCCGCTCTGTGATCATGAATGCTACAAAGTCTTCGAATGCAGGGGGAAAATTTTAATTTTAGAATTGCGATAAAATCCGCAAAATAATTTTATTTCAAATATAAATATTATTGTGTTAGCATTTACATATTAATATTGTGTATAATTAATATTTCATTGTAGTTGAATCTTTGGAACACGTTGGATCCAGGCAAATTTGACAGGTCGGTTTGGAAATCTTTAGGAGACCTTATGATAATCTAATTTGGAATTCGGAGTTCTTTTTAATAACAAACATGGACTAGCTTAATAACAAATATGTTTAGGTATAAAGTTAATAAGAATAACAACATACCGCCCCCTAGCGGATGGTGTGAGTATGTACAAAAAATATGTAGTAATTGAGAAAAATGTTTGTTTTATAATAAACGGTATCTATATAACTAATTATTTTCGATATTAAGACAAAATTACAAATAATTTTAACACAGCGCCATCTATTATCAAGGAAACAAACCGTCCCTGAACTTTCCTACCCCTAGCGTATTAAATAAACCCGCTATCAATTTGCGAAGATGCTCCGAACGATAAAATATTCAAAGAGAGATGAAACTCTCCGCTCCGACTGCAGCTGTAAAGTTTGAAGCGCGCTCTGCTTTGCGGGTGATAAAAAAGAAAAAAAAGGAATAGTTACCAGAACCGCCAAGATAATCCATACTAATATAATAAATCTAAAGTGTTTGTTTGTTTGAACACGCTAATCTCAGTAACTATTAAAACGTTTTTTTTTTCATTGATAAATTACTCCGGAGCGCTATAGCTTTTATACCGGGAAAAATTATGTCACGCGGGTAGCGCCGCAGGCAAAAGCTAATTACTATATAGCAGTGGCATGTCTACTATACCAATTATACTATGCCCCCCCCTACCCGAAATAAATCTTGTGCGTTAGGTCTTCACACTGAATGCACGGTCATGCACGGGAGCAGATTTGCCGCGGCCCTAGGCACGCGGTCCAGTGAGTATACCTCATAGTTGTAATTACACATAGACGCTTATGAGGGTTCGTGAACATTTCCTAAACTTCTTCCCTCCGTCCATCCTGAAGAGATTCCTTATCTTCCACCACACTTCCTTCCCCATATATCCCCACCAAATATTCTTCTAGGCTCTTGGAGCTGCTTAGCCGGGGATTTCAGTACCTATCCCATTCGGTTTCCCCTGTACGTTTTCGTGTACAAATTCAACGCGGCGCGGTAATTTAAAAATGGTGTACACTGGATCTCCCAAATTACTGTTAAAAACCCCATAAAAACCCCATCAAACGTAACCAATTCTACTTTGATTATATTTATCGCAAATTGTAACAAAGTATTTAAACATCGATATAAATATACTACGTATTAGATTTGGTGTTCCGAACATTCACTGTGTTCGACTGAATTGAACTGCAATCCATTCAAATTGAATTTAGTGTGGTCAATATTGACAGCTTGTGGCTATATACGGAGTGGAACTCATGATATTAGAACTCGAGTCTAAGTGTAAACCTGGATTTGAATAAAAAATATTAGTCAAATAAGTAAGATTATTTGTTGTTCAAGTGAATAAATACGTTACAACATTTACGTTTTGATTGCCATTTTAGTTCAAATTTTGAACAAACAGTTTATATGGACGTTCGTGTCTATAGAAAATACGTCAATGTATTTAAATCGTTCTATCACTGACGGTAATTATGCCTTTGTCCAAACTATCTGACACCGCACATGTTGAGTGACGTCATGCGATACAGCTGCACCTAAGCGAATAATGAAATATTCGGCTGGACTTCGTAAAGGTTCATTTTCGGTGAAAGGAGGAAGCGGCAGTCTCAATGGTAGTTAACTTTAACCAATTAATACCATTGTACATATTCTAGGGAAATAAGTTTCCTTTGTCATTTTAATACTGCTTCGGCGACGTAGTAGTATTGCGGTACGATACTATGGTCTGGGATTCGATCCTCGTCTGGTAAAGTAGCTTTTTTTCGCGGCGGCCAACCTCCTCTTGCGACGTAGAATGCTCAAAACGTATCCCATCTATTACAGTCAACATAATATTTGTCCTAATAACTAATCTGCTAATGGCAATAATAAATTTTCGACGGCGACATCAGGCTTTTGGCACTTCATTCGCACTGACGATCCGCCGGAAGTACGCAGTGACAGGACTTCATCGCGGCCGTTATCCTGTCGTATAACATGCTGTGGCCACACATAACGACGGGCGAGACGATGCCAGCGTTCAATTGAAACCAAAACATAGTCGCCGGCGCACCTTAGCAATTATTTTAATATTTCATCTATAAATAATTCGACGGTCCCTACGTAAAGTATCGAATCTGCAAAATTGCATTTTGCAGAGTCAATACTTTAGGAACCGTTGAATATACATGGCTTGTTTAGTGTTATATTCCCATGGCGATAAGCACTTCGATCCTTATTGTCTTAAATAAATGCAGTTCATTTTAATAAGGACCGTTTAAATATCGACGGTCCCTACGCAAAGTATTGAATCTGTAAAATACAATTTCGCAGATTCGATACTTTACGTAGGGACCGTCGAATTATTAACATCATTTACAAGTAAATCCAACCATATCTCTAACCGCGCCTACAACCATCCGCTATCCCGCCGCCTCCCCACAATTCGCTAACAACCTAACCGCTTAATTTGCGCATCGCTTAAAGCGCTCGCAGTGCTTGACCAGACTACATAATACCTTAATTAATTGTAACTGTTTACACACACGATATTGTGGCTTTAATGCATAATGAATGATGGAAACTGTTGGACAGCTATTCAGTATTAACTGGTCTCCGCAAGGCCGCTGATGTTACTGGTAAGCCATTTACAAATCTGCTCACGACTGCCAGTTCATCTGTGGGTAATAAAAAATAGCTTGAATAACTTCTTATGTGTACGCCAATTTTAGAAATTCAAATAAAACTATTTTACTGATTTTATCGTGGTTTTTTATATTATTTTCATCCGACGTTTTGAAGAATTGCAGTCTTCATGGTCACGGGGGGACTAAGGTGTTACTCGTCTGTAAAATCAAAGTTACAATATCTATCTATATTTTACAATTATACATTTAAAATTGTTTTAGCTATTAACGGTCCGATCTACGTAGAAATATAGGTACCAATCTTCTCTTACAATCCAAAGCATCGGGTGTTACAAAATGTAGAAAATTCAAGTCTCTTGACACACCCACGTACACCGTCACGAAACCAAGGGGGCGATATCTTGATTTCCATAATATATATTTTTTTGCCAGTCGTTTATTATTTGTTTATATTTTACTCTCTTCATAATACATAGAAGACGTGACTACGTAGTGAAAACTGATCGACTAGATTTCTAATACAGAGCTTTTCCTATGGCAAGCTTTCGCAATCAACCCTAACAAAGTTGAATACTTCCATTTGCTCACTTGTGTGTTTTCCGCGTGCTCAGAGCAGGGCCGGATTTAGTTTTAAACTTTTGGGGCCTATTGCTCTATTATATTATTAAAACTTTTATTAAATATTAGGTTTTGATTGCAGCTTCGCCTTTCCTGGAATAAAGGTCCTAATGTACTATTTTTCCCAAAGAAAATTTGGTTTATAAGTCAATCAAGTCCTGGTCTCCTGTGTGTAAATTTTATCCGTACAGAGGAGATTTTTGTTTTGACATATAATTAAAAAAATCAACAATCTTGCAGCTTCAGAATTAGTCCATTGAAATGTTACATTTTTTAGGCCTTACCTTGCGTTTTTAGAGGACGCAATTTTATTTTTTTGAAGTGTAGGGAGGGTCAGTGTAAAGCTAAAACCAAGTTTGTGGGGTCGCCACCCTTGTCCCACGGCCGCCATCTTGAAAATAGGGGTTAAAATGGTTTTTACGATGTATCTCTTAAACTATTTATCTGATAAAAAAAAATTATAAACATTTTTGTTGAAAATTAAATTCTCTACAACTTTGGTCCAGTAGTTTTTTGTCTTAGAACTATAAATAAAAAAGTTATAAGCGAAAATGTTAAGAAATTCAATGTTAAGCAATGTCCATTGCAACGTCATCAGAACGTGTGTTTATAAGGTTCATAATACTTTTTTTTGTACTCTCATTACGTACAACACAAACCCGCGGTTGTCGGCTTGTACGCGAATTACTTGGATCCTGAATCGCTTTGGCACAGATGAAGCAATTGTTCACAAAAACAAATTTTTACGAACTGTTTCGGAAGTTACTGTACATATTGCGTGTTATTGTTATTACGTGGACAATCGAACCGAGAATGTTGTTCGTCGTCGCAGCAGCAGCTCCAGTAGTTTATAGTCAGTTTCAGAAGCTCCAGAGCCAGACTTTGATTTTGTGAACAATTGCTTCATCTGTGCCAAAGCGATTCAGGATCCAAGTAATTCGCGTACAAGCCGACAACCGCGGGTTTGTATTGTACGTAATGAGAGTACAAAAAAGTATTATGAACCTTATAAACACACGTTCTGATGACGTTGCAATGGACATTGCTTAACATTGAATTTCTTAACATTTTCGCTTATAACTTTTTTATTTATAGTTCTACGACAAAAAGTTACTGGACCAAAGTTGTAGAGAATTTAATTTTCAACAAAAAATATTTATAATTTTTTTTTGTCAGATAATTAGTTTAAGAGATACAACGTAAAAACCATTTCAACTCCTATTTTCAAGATGGCGGCCGTGGGACAAGGGTGGCGACCCCACAAACTTGGTTTTAGCTTTAAACTGACCCCCCCTACACTTCAAAAAAATAAAATTGCGTCCTCTAAAAAACGCAACCCCAAATGTAACTTTTCAATGGACTAAATATGTATATTGCATTTAATTAACAGTAAGGGACGGTATATTTTTCTATTTTTCTGATTTTAAGTTTGAAATAAGATCTGTACGTGCCATAGTGGGCTTATTGTCAGTTGATCGAGAAACTCGTCTAGCCATTTTGCTATGTAAAGAATTACACGAATTTATATGAATGGTGAAATGTAAGTTCATTTTATTTAGATAATAAAAAGGAAAATACAAAGAAAATGCTTTTAATAAACACTGTTGATCAAAAGAAATAGATTTAACCTTAGAGAAAATGACCGCCCATTCAAAAGTGTTTTTATTTAAAGATTTTTGACTCAAGTCTTCAATTAGTTAATGACTAGTCAATAACTAATTAGTCACTTACTTAAACAACGGGTAACAGGAAATCTCAATCTAAAATTGAGATATTAGCTGTGTATGTAAAAAATATCGCCAACACGGAATCGAACACTGACCATTTTTTACTGCCCCATCCTTTTTATCCTTCCTAAAAACCCCTGAATAATAATTACATTTTGTACTGTTTACATATATATGTGCACCATTTATTTATCTTTCTTTGGGGACCAAAAGCCCCATTATCCGCCCACTCCGGTCCTGGCAGGCACACGTTCATTTTATAACACAGTATCTACGTTCTATCGCAATTGCCTTACTGAGAGCGCCCATATTTTACTTGGAATATTTTCAGTGAAGACTCTTAGGTCAATGATGAAAATGGTTTGTATTTTTATCGCAGTATAAGTAGTGACTTATTTACGATAATTCTACTTCCCGAAGTAATTGTGGGGTTCACAGTTTACACTCTATTCTTTAAAACCATGTTGCAGGAAACATTTGGATTATGTTTTATGATTAGCTCCTTGTTTATTGTTTGTGTTAGAAAAACTCACAGTGTGGCCGATGTGGGATATGAGATTAGCCAAAGGATTCAAACCCAGAACCCGTACAGCCTGTTAACTGCTATAAGACTAAGCCATATAAACAATTGATAGTAAATGTCTTGTATGTTTAAAAATATAGTATATTCAATGAAATGTCACTGGGCTGGCAATTAACCGAATTTTGTCCCTGTATTGTATAGTTATACCGTCAAGTATTTGTAGCTACCAGTGGTGTAAGGTCCATATAACCAGAGTCCTGTGGGCTTCCCTTTATATAGAATTGATATAGAATCTAATTATCATTAGAACGATTTACAAACTCCATTTATGCATAATATCAAGAATTATAATATCAGCCCTGTATTATATACTGTCCCACTGTTGGGCACGAGCCTCCTCTACTACTGAGAGGGTAAAGGCCTTAGTCCACCACGCTGGCTTAGTGCGTATTGGTAGACTTCACACACCCTCGAAAATTCCTATAGAGAATTTCTCAGGTATGCAGGTTTTCCTCATGATGTTTGCCTTCACCGTTAAAGCAACATTTATGCATGTTAGTGCCTATATGTTGTGTCGGGTTGTCTTTAGGAGAATTTGGGCTTTCGCCACTGGTAGCTGGTGTAAAACATACCGCAACGCAGTACTTTGTAATTCAAAGTTCGGATGATATTTTAAAGCTCATGAGGTTGAGCATCGAAAAGCTTGCTCATTTCGTCAATTAGCCTTAAAAACGTGCTTGAACTACCTAAGAAGACCTCACTATAAGACAATACAACGATTTTGCCATGCTTAACTCCTGATTCATAAAAAAATAATCATAAAGACCACAGATCATAATACAACATTCTGAGAATTAGAATATCCTATATACAAAGGCAATAATAGCTTTTATGACAAGGTGCTAGAGTTTAAATGGGAACGTGAAAGATCTCGCGGTGCCCCATTTAATAATTAATTTATGATATGTATCGGGTGGAACGGATGAACAGGACACACTCGAGAAAGAGACAAGTCTAGAGTCGTTTTAGCGAATTAATCTCACAATGTTTGGATGTTTGAATTAAACGCCGTACTTAACTGCTGATCGGATGTAGAGGAAATTTGGCACAAGGTCAGACCATGTCTTGAATAACATATAGGGTACTTGCTATCCTAATAATTAGTTTACAAAATAAATATTTGAAAGATTAATCTTTTCTTTTCAATAGATGGCGCTATAGATAAATATGGCGATTCAGGAACTTTTGAAATGCATTTCACGCTTTCGAAGCTACTAGCGACATCTAGTAACAATATAAAGTAAACCTTTATACCAACAATGAAGTAGGATTAAAAGCAAAATTACTTGTTCAACTGAGTATTCAAATATTATAAAGTACTATAACTGTTTTTTGTAATCACCTTATGTTAAAAAATTACAACATTCACTATTGCAGGGTATAAATTTCGATAATATTAATGAGCCACCGGTGGTGATAAAAAAGCTCAGTAAAGTTTAGTACGTGGAGCCCAGGGCGGTAAACATTACAAGTTCCTGATTGTGTGATTGCATTTGCATATTTCAGGATGTACCTGTGTTAAACATTATAGATAATAATGTTAGTGTGGCCCGTCACAGTATTACATCTACGGTACATCAATACATCCGATGTTCTCTTAGATTGTGCAGTATAATTAATCGAGGTTTCTCAATTGAAGGTATATTGTTTGTTGCGTATCAAAGCGATAAATAGTGCATTTGGTATACTGGAATTATAACTAATAGATCTCAATATTGCATGTTATTAGACAATAATTCTTACCATTAGTATAAGAATTAATGTTTACCGAAAGTTTGAAAATCCGTAAAAGAACGAAATTCAATGATACAGTCCGGCGAAATTTCGAAGTAAAGTGGCAGTGGGCATCGTAAATATTGCGCAGAACTGCCGATAGATGGAGCAATAAATAATGTTTATTTAAAAATAAATGTAGCTATTTATTAAAGATAGAAATAAAAGAAATTTCATACATAATAATGTCACAAGACATTCCAATTGTTAAAGATAAGTGAACCAATTATAAATAATAATATTTTTTTTAGAATATACAGTAGTAAAACTCATCGTGAGTTAAAATAATTGCCAAATAGAATTATAACTCAAATTATTATTATTTGTAAATATGTTTATATGTAATATAACTTTATTTAGTACATTGGCGGCAAATTTAGACTTTAAAGTAGTTTTTTCAATCGTGGTAATAAGTTTCCTTAAAGTTTTTAAAGTTACGAAGTCGTCTTCGATTATAATATTTTTCTGGTGGATTGAAATATAACTATGCTTTTTATTCCTTGTCTTTCTTCTCATCATTGTATTTATGAAGAGTTATGAGGTATATCTTTATAAATAAACAAATATGCTGACACATATAACGGTTTAATTTTTACAAGTGGAAATAGTTTAAAAATTGCACTAATAATATAAAGACAATTTATATTAAACTTTGAAGTAAAAACGTAATTATTCAAAGAAAAATCACACAGGTAATGAATATATAAATAATTTAAATAAATCTATTTTATGTATAGAAAATATCGATGCCAGGATTTTGGCGGGCACAGTCAGCCTGCTTTTTTAATTATATAAAAATATTCTTATAACATAAAATATAAATTTCATTAACAAACTCGATCTGAGAAGTTGAGTCGTAATCGGATCTTACCCTAAAATATATCTGTTTCATTATTTTGTCAAAAATTTAATATTATATTTATTATTAAACCCATTATAACTAACGTTCCGAAAAGACTTACATAAAATCCTTACTTGATAAACATTATTATTTCATTAAGCACATTCCCGCGTTTACGTTTTTTGGCGCTCATTGAATTACGAGTTTTAAGTTGTTTGACCGATATAAAGTTACAGACGAGTATCAAAACAACTCATGCCACCTCGTATCATCGTAATTTTAATTAAGGTATAGCAGCGAATGCGAGTATTTATAATTGTAGTACGACGGAGTTTCCCCCGATTTCCCTTTCATTCATAGGTGTGAGGCGTGGGGCGGCGCGTGGTGCATGGAGCTTGCATCGCGTGCCACTGGCCCGGCCCACCGCGCTGCACGCATTGCATCGCGGCGCGCGCTCGGCGCATGCGCGCGGTAGGGCTCGTTCCGCCGCGGAGGCCCCAGTCGCTCTCGCGCCGCGACGCGCGCGCTGGTTCGCTTGCTGTGCAGTGACGTCGATGGCGAGCGTTGTTACATATATAACGGGAGCTAAGGGTGTGCTCGGGTGCTGCGCGGCCTCGAGTCTCGGCCCCTACGCGCGCAGGTCTTGAGGTATCGATCGATCTGACTCGGTTCGCGTCACCCCCGCCACCACGTCCGCCCTCGCACCAAGAGTGGCGAGCGACTGAGCGACGTAGTCATGCGCGAGACTCCTTCGACGTCGCATCGACCGACACCCCCGGAGCGAGTCTAGACGCGCGTGTTTCACGCCGCGTTCGAACCGCCCGCGAGCAGTTCGGCTCGGCTCGCCCGACCCCGTGCGAGTGGGGTTAGCTGCGATCGATCGGACACGGGCGACGCGTGCTGACACTTCGGTGCGATTGACCGCGCGCAAGAGCGGCTTCCCCCAGCGCGGGATCGCATACCAGGTACGCCATGCCGCATACACTTCACATATGACGTCACGGGTGCAAATACTTATGCAGATTAATTGTCGCCGCGCACATTTATGTAAGTGCGGCGACGACACAACTGTAAAAGAGCATGCTCTGCAATTCATCACGCTGGCAATACCTAGCGAATGTATGTCGCTCACGCGAAGAGATATCTTGTTCTGTACAGGTAGACGAGGTGACGACGAGAAGCAGCTGCACGGACTACACCACGTACGTTATAATGCCAAGCGAATGTATTTGTATATATTAAACACATATTATTCCTGTACAACGGATACAAACGCGTACAAACCGCCGGACCGGTTCCAAGAAACGGCGCTTTCTTGTCTACACATTTGTTGAATGAATGTTCAGCTACTTGAAACTCTACGCTACGTCCGCCGCATACTGAGAATTTTCAAGTTGTATTTACATATCATTAAGATCCGGAATTGCATGATCATACTTCAAATATATTATTAACATAGTAGGTTTAGCCATAAATTAAGCCATGACTGTTTATATATTTATCGTCAACAAATAAGATTAGGACAATTATTCTATATCTTACAACAGTTACCACGCAACGCAACTTCACACGAGTCCAAAATCAATACAGAAATCGCCCCAAAAACTCCCAAGTATGCGCGTAGCGTCGCGGATTTTCGTAGACGTCGTAGCGTTTCGTAGCATTTCGTAGCAAATTCGGATTAATTGTTACAAACGTAGATCCGTTACAATAAAAATTTATTGGATATTAACGACTATGTAAATTGGCATATTGTTACATTGTTAGACAATTAATTATATTATGTTAATCCCGTAGTCTAAATACGTTATTTTCTAATTATAATACAAATGTCTATTATATATATAAAAATATTATCCTTATCATAACAAACAGAGTAAACAAACATTACGTGTTTAGTTATAAACAATCAATAGTGATTTCAATTAATAAACGAAAACAATAAATATTTACATCGATAAATAAAATAAACATTTATTATTTATCAAATTATATTTTCAGCATGTCTTTAATTTATATTGAAGGCAAACAGCGTCGCACAACAGTAGCTAACATCGAAAAGCCTTTACAAAACATAAAGTTAAACCAACTAAATACATACGTACCCAGACTTCTAATATACCAAAATGTAAACAAATAAATAACACATCAACAACTTCTAATTCTATACAAGTCTACTCATTATATGATGCTTAAAAGGCATTACTACAAAACATTATGATACAATAAGTATAAATCACTTAGTTTTGATAGAAAAGTCTAAATACGAAACTTTGCTATGCGTTCAGAAGTTAACTGAAAATCTTGGTTGAAGACTTACTATTCATCGCTCAATAGGGTTCTTTAAGGACCTCTGTTAAAAAACCATTGAGAGAGATGAACTCTACGCGCCCCGGGCCGATAGCCTTGTGTCACGATACAAAGTCTTTTAAAAGATTCCCGTGGTAGAGTCAACAGCTCTACATCGGTGTATAATATTTATTTTTAAACTTATAAAGCCGTGATTTTGTAAACAGCTTTACAGGTTTTGTTTTATTGTTTTTATTTGTCACTAAAACATTGAACGCCATAAACATGATCTTGTATTTTCTCTCACACAACTACAAGGAATATCACGGATATCACTTTGTTTTGATTTTTCATAAGTCATTTTAATATTATTTATGCATCGAGTATGGATATCACTTTGTTTTAATTCTTCATAAGTCATTGGAATATGATTTATGCATCTAATATAAGAAAGATAAATAACATATGCCACATGTCAGAACATGTGAGTGTCTTAGCATTATGAAATAATGATCATAGTCGTTTTTGGTATTAATGTTAAACATTATGGACCAGTGGCGAAGGATAACTTGATTAATGTCGGCTTCCCTTTCAAAACCTATGTAAAATCTGTTATTATTTGTAGACCTTATTTCTTACATCTTGTCAAAAAATTTCACCCTTCGCCACTGTTATGAACTGATAATACCGCCAAATATTATAAGTCCAGTAATTTAAAGTGAATTAAATTTTAATACATTTTAAATCAATGTTAAAGGAAATTTGATACGAAATGATTAGAATGTTTTGTTTTATTTTCATTAGAAATAAACAATATTAATGATATAAAGGGACGAAAATACTATTTTCGGATTATAAACTAACTCCGCCTGTCTCTCCGAGGCTATACAGACTAACATGCATGAATTTATGATTCTTTAATAAAATTTTAAAGAACTTCCCTCAGGCGTGCGTTGATGTTTTTTGTATGGCAAAACGGAGCCGATTGCAATAAGCGATGTAAACAGAGCAACACATTTTATCAAAGTACCACAGTAGCTGCTATTCGTAGCTTCATTCATCTTACTTCGGTATACCAGTTCTGGATTCGATTCCCGCGTCGAGCAAATATGTTTTTGATCTAGAAATATACTTGAATTGCCTGAATGTGATTTTGAGCTCAGCTCGATTTTATTCACAAATTTTTATTCGATAAATATTAACTGAATTAACTGCGTCAATGCTTAATCATTTGAAGATAAAGTATCAATAACAAACAAGATGATACTGCATGAACCTATATGCAAATATGTTTTTGATCTAGAAATATACTTGAATTGCCTGAATGTGATTTTGAGCTCAGCTCGATTTTATTCACAAATTTTTATTCGATAAATATTAACTGAATTAACTGCGTCAATGCTTAATCATTTGAAGATAAAGTATCAATAACAAACAAGATGATACTGCATGAACCTATATGCAATAATAAGACAAGAAGATCGGAAACTCATGAAGTAATTGAAATATGCTTACAAGATGAAAAATCATTTGAGATTTGATCATCTTGCAGTCACTTGAAGATCCATAACAACATATTATTGAAAAGGAAATATGTGTAAAATATTATTTATTCGAAATGTTAATTGTACTTCTTGTTTTAAATATAATTGTATTATGATAAATAAAGACCTTTGAAATGTTAGCAGCTTTTTATTTTAATGTTGTATGAAACACACTGCGTTTAAATACATTTTTATGTTTTCGACAAAACGATTCGATTCTGATTTTAATTTGTTAAGATTTCTAAATCCGTCGTGGTAATATTTAGTAGACTATATCTGTAAGTTAATGACATTACCTCATTGCTAATCGATTAGAAATAGAATTCCATTTTCAAATAAAGAAATACTCGCATTAAATCCTCCGTCTACACGCAAATACCGAGTCAACCCACTGACACACGCCAGAATCAATGCACATTGAGCTTAATTGGAGTTGATAACACAAGGTCACAAGCGCAGACGGTCAGTGACGCCGAAACCACCTCCATCTTGCCCCTCTCGCTCGAACGCAGCGCATTACACACGGCGCGAGCGAGACGGCGATATATAGGTCGTTCAGATTTACTATATGCATTATGTACTAGAGATGGCCGGTGGGCGGGCGGGGTCGGCGCGGTTGTGCAGTTCCACGAATTCGCTTGTATGGCTTGTCTATCGTATCGGGAGAACAGCTGCAACGTATTTATACGGACATAGGGCTATTTATAAACATTGTTTGGCTTTCGGTCAGTGTACCTGGTTTATTTTAACCTCAATGTCAGATGATTTCAGATGCGGATATCGATGTTATGTCCGGTATAGAAATGGTTTTGTTTATTTATATTATTTAACTGTATTGACTTATCATTAGGGTTGGGATGTGGGAATAATGGTTTGGTGATATCGGATGCGAGGTTTTGGAGTGATACTGTTTGTTGAGATAAATACTGTTCCCAAATATTGCGTGTATTTTGTGACTAAATACAGAATGAAGATGGCGAAAAATCTTGTGGCCCGTTCCGAGTGAGATGAGGACAATGAAGAACCAGCATCTTACAGGAGGAAAGCAAAAACATTTCTTTAGAAAGAAATCTATGAGCGGTTTTTGTGAAGGCTGAAACAACCGGTAAATCGACCGTTATATACAAGGTCGCAGGTTCGAATCCGCAGAAAGGCAATGCGGGTCGAAAAGCTTTGGATTTAGTAAGCTGAGGACCGAAATTACCTCATAGGAGAAACACACAACAAAATGTCTAAACTTTATTATGAGTGGACTATGTGTTGTGTTGACTGTCATAAATTCCAAAAAACTAATATTGTTTCTCGTTTGTCGAGACATTCTTTGTACCCCACTCCGCTTACCATCAGGCGCGTTAAGGTTACAATGACGTCACTATATATATAGGGAACCAAAAATATATTTCGTAGCCTATAAGTATGGGTTTTCATGTTTGATATAGACTATTTGAATCCTCCCAGATTGGAATATAGATAGATAGAGTCATACGGGAGGTGGGATATTGGGATGGGCTTGCGAGTTCCTAGGGTGGGAGGTTGCCAATCAGCCCACCCACGTAATCCGTCTATCAGTGATAGGAGTTTAAAGGCGAAACATTTTATCATATTTATTATTAGGCATCACTTTTCTACTATTTAACTGATAGCTGCATATCACGCCTTAATCCATAGTGCTTACATTTTTGACAAATTTAGTTTTGATAAAAAAAAATATGGATCCTTCATCGATGCCGTCTTTGTATACTCTTTAAGACATCTGGAAATAATATATTCTGCTGCATATATTTGGAACAGTAACTTTACAGCCACACGCATAAGTAGCTATATAAATACTTCAAATCACGTATACACTTTTAAAATAATACTTGACACATAAATTTCACAAAAAAAATACAAAATATATTTACGTCACACAAAGAAAAAGAAATGTTGCAAAACTTAAGTTGTATAGGCGATTTGAATTATTTAGTTACATTTGTGCCTAGCTGTAGTTAAGTAGAAGAGTCGCATTAGTTTTACCTATAAATAATCAGTCAATTGCCAACAGAGCTTACAAAGACGGCCTTGCCTTGGACTAACTTCGAGGCTATAAAAGTGATGCCTATAAAACAAATGTATAAATAAATTATAATAAAAAAGACGTTATCACACAGATGAGGGCAAAGACCATGAATTACTACTATACACAATTTTCACGTATTTTACTTTTTAATTTTCATTAATTTCAGAAAAATGGCTTATTGTGTTTCCTGAATAATGGTTACCAGATGTTTTCCTGCACGATTTAAAGTGGTTACCGCCGCAGTGTCGAAGAGTGGCACTACCAAGAGCAGAATGGGATTTTATTTTCAATACTATCAAGATGCAATTAAAAATAAATACTATAATTACATTTACTGACAAACATCTATTTCTCAGGTGAAAAGAGAAGTGAAGTGCCACGCAGTACTTTGTAACTCGAAATTTCATGGTGTTTCTGCTGTTTATGGTCGTATCGCTTACCGTCAGGCACATGCATCATTCGTATGTAATAACAAAATAATAATACAACTTTAAATTGCGAACTCTACATACTATGTAAAGATTATTAAAGGTTATTTATTTTAATGGGTCCACAAATAATTTTTACACTAAACCGCAGTATAAAAAAAACAGTTACTGAAGTTATATAATGCACAATATAAAAAAAATGATAACTTCATGCAATGAAAGAGCATGTTGTGCTTAATAAGAAAGAGTAACAAGAAAAAATACAATAATAAATAACTCATGAACGACAGTTACAATTTTCAGTTTTTATTATTTATTTAGGATAACAAACATAGTAAATTATAAATCAGTTAAACGATTATAGATAATACATGTTGCGATGGTTAAATGTACCCATAATGCTATCCACGGACTACTATGTGTTTATAGCAGTGATTTTTTCTTATTTACTAATTTACTTTATGTTTCCAATGTAATTTCGGTCTTAAATATTTCCAGAGTTTTTTTAGAAAAGTTTTAAAGAAATAAAAAGGCCACCATAAAGTGAAGTCAGAGTGAAAGTCAAAACGTCTCAAATCAATCGTTCAGTAAAAGCTCAGAGTAACTTACAGGAAGTCGTTAAAACTTCATAATTCAAGTTCAATACAGCTTCAGGTGATGTTGGAACTGCGCAAGGACTAGTTTGTTCCTGGATTAGAATTTATTAGTTCAAGGTCAGCGTTGCGCTTCCGACGGGAGTGCACCTTGCGATCCGAGAGGTGGGGGATGGGCGGGGTCTAGAAGCCGATGCCATTCATGAACTTTGCAGTCTCGTCTAATAATGTTATGAAATATTACCTATGTATGGATTAGAGAGTACTCGATGCAGTTTTTAACTATATAGCGGGTAATATTGCAGCGTTGTATAGAGTTGAAATAAGGGAAAGTGAATAGCATCTCATCTCAATGTAATCGGGATTTGGGTCTTGAGATGGTCAGTGGCGTTACTTGGAAACGAAATATGAGCCCAATTTTATATTAAATTTGGTGTGGATGGCAACTTGGGGAGCTACAAATGTACTATGCAAACACTATCAAAAACAGGCCAATATCCTCCAACTGTTTTTATAATTCAACTGGACCGCAAGAGTAGACAGAGGCGTTACAGTGTAACACTTATCTATGTTAATATTTCCATAAACGACTGAATGAACACGATTAAGATATTCCTATAAACACGATTTCCTGGCCTGGGCAAATAAGAAATTATAGTGTTGGATTCAAAAGGTATACCACTTTGAATCCTATACTATATTTTTTTGCTGCATTCGTGACCTATTATATGTGAACGAACCGCATGCCTTCATCCCCTTTAAAAAAGATTGTTCAGGAAAGCTCACAATAAAGCTGTTTTAGCCGCAAACAGAGGGACCTATTTCTGCTACTAAGCGATAATAGCCGGTTATGTCTTCGTTCTTTGAATATGTGTTATTCCACGAAATAAATTTAGTGATACCGTCTTTATTAAATTTACTGAAAATTGAATAAAGACGGTATTTAAAAAAAATACTTAAAGAATATGTGTTAACGTACTACCTATGTTCTATAAGATAAATTTTATAATATATGTTGCCAACCCTCACTAGACTAGCGCGGTGGAACAATCCACACTATCAGATGTGGGAAACTCCAGTAATAGTCTAGTTATATAGCAAACTAGCTTTTGCTCGCGGCTGCGCCAACATGAAAGCCTCTTACTGAAACAACAGTCTCGTAAACTTTGAAATATATATTGTTATGAAAGTTAGAGCTTCCGCTTGAGGATGCTTGATTGAAATTAAACTTCCAAGATAACAGTTAATAAATTTGTATAAGAAAGGTTTGCGCAACGTAAAGTAAGGCTACCTATAGGAAAAAAATAGTGGACGTACTGAACAAATAAAGCCGTTTATCGGTTTATATATTGGAGGCATGGCGTGAAAGCGTGCACAACTACATACTTAGGTACATAGCCCTGCGCCTGTGTTCATTTTGGCATAACGTGGTAAATGAAACCACACACTTGTCTCCATTGTGCTAAAAATCATTCATGTATAACGAATACTTCCACCCAAACATCCGAAATTCGGGTTTTTTAAAATTATTTTATATCTTAGTGCGAATATGGTGTGTGCATACTTTTCTGACTGAAAGGGTGATGTCGCCGTTGCCACGCATTCTCTCAGAGAAGTAGTAAAGGCAAGTAAAAAAATGCCATTTTCATTTCGGAATTTTACATCAACGGTTCGAGCAACTGCAATAAGTGTTATGTTCAAAAAAGTATATGTGGTTTCGTTTAGTAACGAAATATCAACATGACTGCACAAGCCTTTATATCTTCAATTTAGCTACCGATATTCCTAATTCAAAAACGTTCAACAATTTCAATAATTCCAACAAATACATTCCAACCATTCGCAATATCGGAATCGCACAAATAGCTAATAGAAACAGATCAAACCAATTATATCGCTAATCATTTCCCGATAACAAGCTGTATTATCCTGGACCAGCGAAGTCAATTAACTAGATTATTCAAAGTCGTGTTAATATTATAGCGTAACACTATCTGCATTCATTAGCCAATTACCGGCTCATAATCTAACACGTTATCAATATTGTATTATACTTAGTATGTTGTAAATGTTTGTTTGTTATTTTTATTTATTATTGTTTTGTTATACCCTTTCTTTCACGTAGAGTTTTTATTTATCCGTCTGCTATGGTTGTATAATATACTTTTAACGTGCACGGCAAATTGACCCCACTACATTGGGGAGTGGGGTCCAATAGAATGTAGACTGACGAGAGATGATTACCCCTGGGAAGTCGATAAAATGCCGGCCTGTTGGAACCGCATATACACAATTTATTGATTAGTTTATACTCATACTTTTGCCCCTTATACATAGACTTTTTTATCGAAGGAACATGCATTGCTGTGATAACAAGTTTGTTTCTCATTGCTGACGGCATGGCAGCCTTCGCAATGCGTAGACATAGGGCCGTTGTGATTGGCTAATATAGTTAGTTGGCTGTCAGATAAAAAAATCTGAACAAACATCAAGCCGTCAGATAAACGAAGCGGAGAAACAGGCTAGTTATAACAGCAATGCTCCGTCCTTAGATAAAAAACGTCTATGAATAAGTGGGTTGACTTGTACTTTGTGGAGTTGTTGATTATTTTGTAGTTATGAGTTATTATGCTGTAGATATGTTTGGCTTCAATGTGTCTTCTTGACTGGGGCAGGAGCACTCACTGGAAAGAACATAACATCTTGCTGTTACGTTTTGACCAATGAATGGAGTTTTTTGGGGCATTCCCACCTCCTTCAAACTCTATGCTTTGCTTTCGAGACTGATAGAACCCATTGTAGTGGCGTTTTGGATGTTTCTTTAATTTATGTGTGCATCAGCTGTTCATTTATTTATATAATATTTTTTTTATTAATTAATAATATTATCTTTACAGGAAATACAGTGTAAAGTTGGTCGAACGACCTGTTTAAGAGGAGTATTCAGTTTTCGATTCTGATCTTAAATATACATAAAATGTATGACCTTACTTTTTGACCGTAATTGTAGCACTTAGGTATTTGCCTTCCTGAGTTAGGTTAAATATATGAAGGGACAATGGTTGATATTTCTAGGTCATATACGTACATAATGACTGATAAGGGTACCCACACGCAGAAACCCTATTTCGAGTTTTTTGAAGTCTCTCCTCTGTAATATATCTATATATTGTTCGTATATTTTTAATTACATTCGACTACGCATTACTGTGTGTTTAAACAGGTCTTTCGACTAAAATACAAACTGTTTATCATGAGGGCAAACCCCAGCTTCGCCGTATCTCAAAAAAAAAACAAAATCTTGATTTTTATGTCGTCAGATAGCTTAACGATTTACCTATTCAATGAACTTACCTAAATAACGGTACGTTGTTTAGAACTTGTGTAAAAAAACTTTAAAAGAGTTCCACTACCTCAATTTTCATACAAAACTATAAAACTACTTATATATAACTTTCTACTTATATATGTAAATAATATTACTAACAAATATTATTATTTTTGCCGCCGTACTAATATATAAATTTGCATGCTGTGGTCTCCTTTAATTGAAGAGGCACGTCACATTGTTAATTGTACAAATACTACGACATTCTATTTATTATATGCCGTGTGTCCTTCGTTGGAGGTCCTTAAATAAATAAACTATATTTACAAAACTTCGATTATCTCGAAATAAGGTTTCCCTGACATACCGCTTTCGCGCTTGTCACGGCAGAGCTGGACGTTGTCCTAGCCCAACTCGGCAGTGATATAGATCATCATCTAGTGCTGCTAGAGTTATCAACAGTCTTAGTTCAGAGCTACGACTTGCAATTCGAGTACAAAATTTCCCGATTGCCTCTATTATAAACGTAAATGTCTAGCTAAAACACTTTTACCATTAGGTAAATCACTTCCTCGACCTTAACTTTTAAAAAAAATTACGAGCACGAATAAAGTATAATATTTCATTTTTAGAATAAGGAGTCTTGGTTTTCAAATTCATAAGTTGCATCTTTGCAAGCGATTTAAGGATGAGTAACTTAGCATCCTTAAGTGCTCGATAAACTGTCTCATAAAATGTGGAAAATGTGTCAGAGTTCAACATAAAACTGAGCGCACACCACTAGGTGCAGTTTTATACAAGTTTTTAACTAAATGTCATGACTTTTCCCTTTTAAATAGTAGCCAGAGATATAACATCCACATATACGTGCCATCAAAATAGTTTAATTGTACTAAGGCTGAGAAATCTCTGCCCCATCTCTGTATCATGTAAATAGGTATGCTTATTAGTTTTTCAGAGTATTCCGTGCTGTCATGGTCACTGCCTATCGCGAGGACCGAGGAGATTTTTGTGACACGACGCAGTGAAGCTCGACGAGCCTTTGGCAAGCAGGTAAAGTATTAAACGATCTGACATGCCTTATAAAATTCATAATGGAAATAAGAGTGTCCTATTTGCACCTAATATCATGGGCGACACTAGTACAAACATATAAATTCATAAAAATCAGTCGTCTGCGCGCAACGTTATCGTATACTCGACTTTCGTATTCCCAACGCCATTTCATTTTCCATATTCATGAGGAAATGTTGATTTTATACTTAGTGTAAAGTCAGAGAGAAATGTTGGTAGATATTTAGTTTGTACTTTAAGTAGGTAATATTAAAGTTGGTTTTATCTTAGCACGACAGCATCTAATGGTGAATGCAGTTAATGTCACCGGGGAGTAGTATCTTACCGTCATAATTATGCCAGCGTAATTGGTTGGTTGCTAAGCGGAAATAACTACTGTCACGCTGAGTGGGGAAAAAATTAAATACTACCAACGTCTTGCTATCCAATTACCTTTGTTATTTCTACTGTAAGTACGGAAGCAGAATATTATTTTAAAAAGTAATGTTATTTTATTATTCCTTTTTTAAAAATGGTTTAGTTTCGCGACTATTTTCTCTAATGTGTTTTCTGTGCTAGAAAAAAAATTCATTGCAACAAGACACTCAAACACAACTAACACCGTGCAAGTTTCTCTCAATGAAGACGTACGTACAACCTGACCAGAAATATAAAAATATGCCAAGTGGTAATATGGAATATTTTTTTATTGAAAACGATAATTTTAAAACGGAAAAATATTGCGCTCCTGTTGCAGGTTTTTATTTTCCCGCTCAGGCTATAATATAGTGAACAGTGGCAAAGGGTTCATATAACCTGATTACTGTCGGCTTCCCTTTTTGTAGAATTATCATTAGAACGATTCGCAAACCGCATTAATGCATATTAGTACCTATATGTTGTGTGGGATCCCTTTCGGAATATTTCACTTTTCGCCACTGATATACTAATCATTTCTAAATAAACTATCGTTAGTACCATTATATAATTCTTCAGTTTGACACACCCTGTATATTTCTTGAAACTGATATATTATAGTATTGCTCACAGTAAACACAGTATGCAACAAACATACACGTTTATTTAATGCGATATTAAAACGGCTAGCAATCTAATCCCCAGCAAAGGGCGCAAAAAATCGAAATCACGCAGTTGCGTACGTTGCGTATGTTGGCATTACTGTAAAGACGACAAGCGCAAGCGAGAGGGAACTAAGAGAGAAAAGGACGGGTATATTTGCGGTGAACTTGCGTGGCGCTGGGAAGATTTTCTCCCTGCGAATTGTTCGTGATACAGTTGTACGGAGATGCACGAATATTGATTTTTTAAGTTACGTCGACGGTTTATCTGGGTAGGTTGCTTTGTATGCTTCCGACGTCATGTAATGCGCAAATGTATTTCGATTTGAAGTAGAAGTCTGTGCGTGTCTAATGTCTGAGTGATAGGACAGCGCAGTGTAATTTTTATATAATAATTTACTATGTTTACGCGAATATTAGATATTGAAATAAAACTATTTCACGGATTTTATCACGGTTTTTTTTACTTAAATTTTCTGCCGACGTAGAAGTCTTTGCCTCGGGACGGGACTCCCCTGCGATAATACAAATATACACATATTAATAGTTTTTTTTTTAATTTTTATATATTACTAGCTGACCCGACAGACGATGTCCTGTCAACTATGAATTTGCAGCGCACATTCTGTCAATCGCTAAAATTAACTTTTCTTAAATTTTCTAACGTTCCGCTCAACTTTCTTAATTTTTTCTTTCACAAGATCCTTCTCCTGATAATAACAAACACAACAAAAAAAAAAGTCCAATCGGTCCAGCCATTCACGCGTGATGACGTGACCAAGGGAAATAGGGATTCATTTATATTTATAGATTACTGCTGTTAGTAAATTCGTATTTACCAGAGGAGTTCACTCATCAAGTAATCCAAACAATAACACAATTCCAAACGGTGAACAGTCATGTACGCCACGCCAAGAGAATTCCACAATAGAAATACACAGCGCATTCATAGCTGATATTTCCGCATGAAACGCCTACAACGGCGACGCAAACCGGTGCCCTCCAAACTGCCAGCAAAGTTAGTAACAGAGTTTAACTTGGTCAGTTAACTAACTCGGTTAAAACAGGCCGAGTTGGACGAAGTGTATTTCCATATTGTTAGCTCGGAGTAACATGGCTCGTGCATCAATGATGTTGTGTATTGTTCGGTTCTGCTCGTAATTGGGTTATCCTTTCCATTAAGAGTAATGCTTTTGTATATAAAAGTTGAAAATGGTGTTATGATTTATTAAGTTTTGCTCGCGGCTTTATTCCTTGCTTTTTGGGTAAAAGTATTTACAATAAAATAGATATTAGTAATGTAAGCATAAAAGGCTCTTATAACAAGTCAATAGATGATCATAATGTAAATTCGCGTTGTTGCTTATCCAGGTTATAAGACAGTCGAAGCAATCCATGACATGCAATTTATTAGAGATCGTAATTGCCACCGTTGAAGATGTACGCCGAATGGTTTTCACGAGCAACTTGAACACTGAGCGACGACGCGCTAAGAATAAAGAGACAGAAATTCTAGACACAATAATTCTTTAAACGATTCTCATACCTTTGATAATATAATTCACGCATTCAAATTTAAAATGCTTCAACAAAATTAATATACTCCATTAAGTGAAACGCGCGTTACCGATATTTCAACAATTATTGCTGTCAATTCCACCTCCGGTGTAGGCTAATTGAATACAGTTATGTTCGATAAGTTCCAGCGAATAAGTGGCGAAAGGTAAAATTTTCCGAAAAGGAACTCGAACAACATATAAGTACTAATATGCATGAATGAGGTTTGCAAATCGTTCTGTTGATAATAAAATTCTACACGAGAGAAGCCAACAGTAATCCAGTTATATGAACCCTTCGTCACTGCAGCTAAAACCTATTTGACTCGCTAAAATATTGCGGAAGGTCGGCCGTTAATCTAGATTGTTCTAAATTTACTCGCCAAGTAGATGCCGGGATTTAAGTGGAGTTAGCAAACGAACATACTTTTATAGGAGATACACAAAAAGCCTGGTAATTATAAGGCTATGATCAAAACTAGAATACTGATAATACTGGCTTAAGTTCCTACACGTTAAATTGAGAGTCTCAACTCCTATCATTTGCTCTTATACCTCTGATTCTATAGGCAACGGTTCGAATAGGGAATACGAGAAAAAACGATAGCATTAAGAAATATTAAGTCTTTCGCAATTCTTAATTATTTTTGTCAAGACGTCGAAATGTTAAGATGTGCCTTAAACACATTTGGTATGATGACGTAGAAACAAACAGTATCTCATGTGTACAACATACACATGATAGCAATCAGCATGATTAGAAGTCGATTACTGAAAGCTGGTACGTTTACACTTCACAGTACTTCACAGCAGTGGCGAAAGATTAAATTTTCTAAAACGGAACCCGATACAACATATAAGTACTAATATGGCGAAGCGTAATAGCCTATAATTGTAAGCGGCGATAGCCTAGTTGGGTGTGGAACGGACTGCGAAGACGAATGTCCGCAGGTTCAAATCCCAAGGGCACACACCTCTGACTTTTCTAAAATCATGTGTGTATTCTTTGTGAATTACCGCTTGCTTTAACGGTGAAGGAAAACATCGTGAGGAAACCTGCACATCTGAGAAGTTCTCTATAGGAATTTCGAAGGTGTGTAAAGTCTACCAATCCGCACTAGGCCAGCGTGGTGGACTAAGGCCTAATCCCTCTCAGTAGTAGAGGAGGCCCGTGCTCAGCAGTGGGCAAGTATATAATACAGGGCTGATATTATTATTATTATTATTATGGCGAAGCGTCCATACAACCAGATTCCTACTGGCTTCTCTTTTAGGCTTTTTTGCTTTTGGCTTTATTTTTGTTTTCTGTTAAAGTGGCCGCGATATATTAACTAAGACAACTTTGTTTTTACTTCGATTACCTTTTGAAAAATTTCACCCTTTGCCGCTGATGCATATGATTCATGTATATGTAGGAATGCGGTCTACAAATCGTTCTAATGAAATAGATTCTACATAAATTCTATACGGGAAGAATGAATGGGGTTATATGGACCTTACGCCACTGCTTCACACCAATCTAATTTATACAGTATGTTAAAAATATATTTAATATTATAATTAAAAGGACTTCCTTTACATACGTATACATAGTCAACAAATCATCACCTAATTTTTTTACTTTGTTGATGCGTCGTCATGGCGACTGACCTATTTTTATTTACAGAAACTACACGCGCGCAGCTTGTGAATGTTGGACTGGCCAGCTTTAGATAATCAACCTGCATCAGCGTATTTATGTTTGGCACTCTTTTTCATTTCAATCAATCGAGTCATGGTAAGGTAAGAAATGTCTAAGACATGTTGAATGTTCGATGTCTAAAATCAACGGGAGATAATGATCACGATTCGTCTGAGAGGTAATGTATAGCTGGAAAACAGCTGGGGCACGTGACCGTGTGGTGTATATACATCAGGCTAGGCAGCAGCGTACACTTACAAAAACCCACAACGTGGTAATGTACTCAAGTTGTTTAGCGGCTATATTACTGTATAAAGTTTTTAAAATAGTTTTCTCATTATGCTTACATATTCACGGCTTGCGAAACCACAGCTTTGTATTTAGTATTTCTGCCCTCATTGAGCTGTGGAACAGTTTGCCAGCAAAAGTGTTTCTTCCTACAACTTGGGGTTCTTCAAGTAGAGCGTGAAGAAGCAATTAAGCAGGCCGGCATAACTTTGCCGACCGTCCGGGGATGATTTTCTCTTGCATCTCGACCTGTCTTTGGGCTTCTCTTCACTTAGCATCAGGTGCAGTGACTACTTTGCCGTGCCGTCGACGAAAAAATGTATGTATGCCATTTATACTCCACATATATATTTTTTTTTATTCTTCCACGATATCAAGACTACAAAGTTTTTTAATCCAAATTTAAAAAAAAAAACAGAGGCCAATGAAGTCAATTATATTTAGTTCTAATTTTCTATATTAATTCTAAAGATTTTTTATTATAATTTATAATGCTATATTAATTAAATTTATTAAGTTTTTATTTATTACACGCGTGTCAAAACGCATATTAATACTTTTCTTTCTTCTATTTATTTATCAAAATGAAATAAGTAGTTTAGAAGCTACGGAGAAACAGATAGACGTATAATTCATTAATTGTATGTAAAATATTATTTGGGAAAGAAAACATTAAAAATAGAAACTACTATATTAATAGTTATTATAAATTTTATAATTATACACCTAATAAAAGATATAATGAAAAGAGGGCAGATAACGTTTTAATTTAAAAACGGCACGTAAGCTAAATCAACATTATTCGTGTCTAGTAAAACGTTCTCAGTTAAACAAAATTACCGACAAATAAAAATAATTTTAAGAAAAAATTAAACCGCCTTCAAAAACCACTCAAAACCAAAAAATAATTTCACATAACAAGTATATATTGGATACCAATTTTGGAGTCGGTGCCTAATTAAAATTGCTAGTTAGCTATATTTGTTCCATAGTCCGTCTATGAGCTAAATTTTAAATTCAAATCAATTAAAAGGAGTAGGTTTGCGTGTACTACAGCATACACAGTGAAAGGTGTAATACCAAGCACATGTATGGTGTTTCATCTTTTTATTTCCTCTTTTTTCGAGGCAGGGAGTGTAATACACCCACATTTGACCAGCTATATGTAACAGGGGAAGAATTTGGGTAGTGTACAGTTCACAAATTTAAATATTTCCTTAATAGCTTCCATTTGCTGTGCTGCGGCGATGTGTTTATCTCCGGTGACGATCTGACTTGCTAACTTTGTACGCTGGCAGTACATTGTTTTCGTATATTCGTTAATGTATTTATCTAGCTTAACTAGCAATTTTAATTAGGCACCGACTCCAAAATTGGTATCCAATATATACTTGTTATGTGAAATTATTTTTGGTTTTGAGTGGTTTTTGAAAGCAGTTTAATTTTTTGTTAAAATTATTTTTATTTTTTGCTTATTTGTGTTAGTAAAAAATAGACCGTCTCAATGCCATAGTTGTGTTTCGCTCACGATACGACTATCGCGCTGTGGTGTTACACCTCTGCCTACCCCTGAAAAGGGGAAAAGGTGTGATGCTATATATATGTATGTATGTAAGAAGTAGAGTCAACTAAACCCAACGCAAAAACACAATTAATGTGTTTCGCACGCAGTACGACTATCGCGATGAAATAATACGCCTCTGCCTACCCCTGACACGGGGAAAAGGTGTGATGCTATATATATTTATGTAAGAAGTAGATTCGAGGAAACCTAACGCAAAAACACAACTGATATGTTTGGCTCACAGTACAACTATCGCGCTGTGGTGTAACACCTCTGCCTACCCCTGAAACGGGGAAAAAGTGTGATGCTATATGTATGTATGTATGTAAGAAGTAGAGTCCACTAAACCCAACACAAAAACACAACTAATGTGTTTCGCACGCAGTACGACTATTGCGATGAAATTATACGCCTCTGCCTACCCCTGACACGGGGAAAAGGTGTGATACTATATATATATATATATATATGTGTGTGTAAGAAGTAGATTCAAGGAAACCTAACGCAAAAACACAACTGATATATTTCGATCATAATATAACTATTGCGCTGTGGTGTTACATCTCTGCCTACCCCTAAAAAGGGGAAAAGGTGTGATGCTATATACATATATGTACGTATATAAGAAGTAGAGTCAATTAAACCCAACCCAAAAACACAACTGATATGTTTCACACACAGTACGACTATCGCGATGAAATGTTACGCCTCTGCCTACCCCTGACACGGGGAAAAGATGTTATGCTATATGTATAAGTATGTGAGAAGTACAGTCAACCAAATTCAATGCAAAAACATAACTAAATACGTCACAGGAAAGCTAAATTCGCGATTTCGTGTTCTTGGACGACATAATTATTCTAGTTTTTTTTTATTTTAAAACCAAACTACCAAAGCGACCTTGAAGAAAATTTTATGGGATCAATCTGGAGAGAAATTCTTTCGAATAAAAAAAGAATTTTCCAAATCGGTTCATAAATGAGCGAGTTCTGAGGTAACAAACATACAAAAAAAAAATTCACGTCGAATTGATAACCTCCTCCTTTTTTTTGAAATCGGTTAAAAAACGACTCACCACGGCGTTTAGAGGAATTAGGAATAAAGACATGTTTCGATTTTTGAATAGACATTGTCGCTTTACATAAGATAAAAGACTCACGAGTGATGTAACTCGAATAAAAATCAGATTTTTGGTTAGTTTCAATTCCGTTCGGACCGTCATGGGACGGCGAATGGGAATTGCTTTGTATACTTGCATAGTAAAGAGTTTTATCATAGAGCAGTTTGTGTGCAACAATCGATACTCTGCTGGGTTTTGATGCAGGCTCAGGCGACGATTGAGGCTTACTGTCGATCAGGGATGATGATGAGTTAGTCTGGCTGGGGACTGCTGATGCGGGCTCACGCTGGTTAGATGAGGCTGACCGTCGACCAGGTTGACGTCCGGGAAAGTCAAGATGTGTGGGACTGCGTGCTCCTGCTAGAAGATGAAGACTGACCGTCGAATCCTTTGTGGCTCGGAGTAGCTTAGCGCAGGCTCAAATAAATGAGACTTACTGTCGGCCAAGAGACAGCTTCACAGGGGGTCGAGGATTCAGATGCCAGGGTCCACGTGACTGTTAAGACCTCTCTGGCATCTCAACTCTCTTCTGACACCAGTTTGTTAGGCGACCGATCCTGACTGTCTTTCTTATTTAAAGAGACTACAATGTCCACGAGGTCACAGGTATAATTAGAAAAATTAAACTGTTACAATTTTTACACAACAGTCCTGACTTCCTGATTTTTTATATAATGGTGACTACTTAAAAAGTGAGTACCACTCGTCGCGAGGCCAATAACTAACTGATTATAATTAAATAGAATTAAGTATATCGGAAAAAATCACAACTCAGCATTATTGCAATGGAATATTACAAAAGCAATGCGATGCGAACACAAATGCTGAGGTTTCAATCATTGCATATAAGGCAGGAGTCTAACAGAACGATAGGTTCAACCGCATTGAAGATCTCTCGTTAAACGAAATATCAAAATCCCACGTAGGTTACCATCGACACTGGGACCACTTTGCCGTACCCGCATCATTGTATTGCAAGAATACGCAATCACTATAATCCAAGTACAATTTTTGCATTAACAACCAAAGATCCCCACAGACAGAAATAGATTTCCATGTCATTCGACCACACCTCGTCTGTACCTTGACATTAAATAGTCATTGGCTACAACATGCGGTAAGTCAACGCAACCTCGTCCCAATTATATATACATGAGCAAATAACCGCTGGCTGTGTAATAGCTAGGCCCAGATAATCACAATGCTGCCGGCCTAATCGAGCTGGCTAGTGAAGCGAGGTAGGCAGTCCATGTAAATTAAACGCTGGAAGGAAAATTCATTTTCGATCCGATGCGACCTAAATTAACGATTTATGCTTTAACAGCTTTCGCAGGCATTAATGACCTTTTTTGTATTAAACGGCGTATCTGGGATATGGTTCTTGTCAATTTCGAATCATTTGAATGGTTTATGCATTTGTTCTTACGATTATCCAAATGTCATTAGATTAGATTAGAATAATCTTCAGCATTTGTAATATGAGTAAGATTTTACAAATATCATCATTTCCAAAAATAATACCACGTATCGTATATTATGACGCTTTTGTAAATCTCTATACTGGTGGTAGGATATATTTTATATCTGCCCGAATAGCACCACCGTACACAAGGTGTTTAAGCTCACCATAGTGGCCAACGTAAGTGCGTCGCGTTTCGGATCAGCCTGTGTGTATCCGGATCCAGTAGGCCGGCATAATTGTTTCGATTACCGAGGGGTAATCATCTCTCGTCAGTAGACATTCTATTATCCTAAACTATTTTTGCGCGAAAGTCGCCGTCGACTTATCTCACACGTACTTTCATGTGTGACTATGTAGTATACATATAAAAACAGAATCATAATTCAGCTAGCAGAATAAAACCAGCAGTCAAAGCAAAAAAGAAAAATCACACTCGAATAAATCAGCGTATTTCGAGTCGTGTGCAATGGAATTTATATTCTGAGTGCCTCGCCACAACGGCTCGGACGCCGGCGTTCCATTTTTAAAATTATCTCTATGTAAATTACGTAACGTGTCTTCCGACGCGAAACAGAATATGTTTGGACGATATTGTATGAGCCGCTGTTATTGGCATTGCTTTGTTCGTAGTGTTCAATGTTGGACGATGTAATAGCATATTTAGCAGATCATTGACAGAAAAATTGAAGCTGATTAGGGCATCTTTAATATGATTGGATTCCATTGTGAGATGCGGACTTCATATCGGTTTTTTGTGAACAGATATTGCCGATGCTAAAAAAACATTGCATCGTAGCTTAACCACTCTACAACGTAGCGTGTGGCAATACTTTATAAAATTCAAAAACTATTAACTTTAAAACCATTCGACCACAAAATATTATATCGAAATAATGTTATTATAAAATCATATTTCGACACAAAGCCTATCGCCACTGACAAACTAATTGTGTAAACAGAACAGGGACCCTAACGATATGAATTTTGCTAATTTTCGCGACCGCTTTGTGATGAAAAGCCATTGAAATTGGAACGCGGCCGTTTATTTGTTCCGATGCTGATGAAACAGCCTCTTTGTTAGTGACGGGATAATGTTGATAGTGCGAATCGGGGCTTTTTGTATCGCAATGTTTTCTGCGAGTAATTTAAATCTATAGGTAATATGTATTTCCAAAATATTTAACGCTCAACTAAAAATAGAGATAAATTGTCATGCTTTTAGAGCATTGGTTTACGATTTGCATTACCAATGTTAAAAAAAATAATTATTGTATATACCTAACATATATATTCCATGATATATTTCATAATATGTGACAACCCGTCTCGGCTTTCCAAACAACTTTTCCATCAGAATATAGATGAACAAATGGAAACGTAATTAAAATAATTATACACTACAAATAACTGCGTACCACCAACAAAGTTGATAACCAGCGCAGCATTACAATATGTATTTATCCTGTATCAATCATCATTATCATCATCAGCTCGTATCAATACGTAGATAGAAATAGACAAGCGTGCTAGTCAGATTAATATCTCGTAAGAGAGATATTTATGGGAAATAATTCAACTATAAGTAGAGTTGAAGCATGGTTTATTGAGCATTATTGATGTGGTGTTTTAATAGTACACAGTAAAGCCGCGGCTTGATGCGACTGTATTACTGTTTTATACAAAACTGAAGTAAAATAGCAGCTTACAATTTAAGTTAGCAAGAATACTAGAGACCAATCAATTCACCAAGATCAAAAGTTCGACACGTATCTACAATTCACCAGTATAGATACAAAAAATAACGCGTATATAATTTGTTGGGAAACTGTTATTGATACGCAACGCGTAAAGACAGCTTAACGGATTCCGCTGCGCCATTACAAGCGCCATGTCAAAAAGAGGTAAGTTGTTAGTTTGTCTGTATGTAGTCGCCGAAACAACAGATCCGATTCTGTAAGTTCTTTGACTCATAAAAACTATATCGTCTCTAAATGTTTACTTATTTTATCTCGAGATTATTTTAACTTAAAGACTCTTGATAAAAAATATAAAGGACAGGTCAATACTGCAAACGAAATGTCACACCAAAAGAGCTATAACGGTTACCTTAAAAACATAGTAAAGTGCATATAACCACTTAAGCGAGAAGCGCAACTCGGTAACTCCATTACGTAAGTTAGGGCAAGTTAAGCCAAACTGCGCGATCCGAAGCCAAATTGACTTCGCTTTGTTTTAATTGGCTGTAATGTACCCCAAGTTATTTCCGTACTATCTCGCGACACCTATGTTGATCGAGATTGCGGTTTTCATTATGAACCTATCACATTTACCTCTATACACGTTTGGTACCAACACACCGGGATAGAAACACGATATCTTACCTAGTCGGTTGACTAGCGTATAGTTAGTTATTCGCTCCCTTAAAATTAGTCTCAGCAAAAACAAGAGCAATAATATCATTTAATAGTCTCTTAGTCAAAAAAGTCTCGTTTCTTATAATAAAGTTTTCAATGCAGTAAATGCGATTCACGTCACCGTCAATCAACTTATTTAAACTGACTTCTATGAAATATTTACAACTTAAATTGAATTCACTCTGCAACTGTCACAAGTTATACCGTGTATCACAACTAACTAGATTGCGGTTAGGAATTCTAAATTTCTCGGATCACGCTAAATGCAGAGCTATATTAGATTCTGGGTTAATCAATTATAGCACCAGATAACGCCTAGAAATACAACCATCACATATCTTCTAACATTTGTACGTTTTATGTCAGTATAAAGAATGAAGAACTTTTGATATCAAAATTGCCAGGCGGTACCAAGTCTGAACAAAATTGCCAGATAGATATATATTGGATTTGTTATCGGAATGCCATGTGACAGTTATGCAAGATAATGGTGGCAACTATAATGATGCAGCAACCCTTGCTACTCCATATTTTTGTAATTAGAATGCACTTATGAAAAGAATGCAAATTTAAATTGCATTGCACGAAGCTAAAAATGACTTAAACCAGATTTTAAAAAATATGGCCGACAGAAATGCAGTCATATTTGATGCTGGACATTAAAAAGTGGGACATCATAGAATACCGTTTAAAATAGCATGAGACTGAAAAAGCTCGCCAGATTCAAACTTTATTTAGATTGCGGTTTTAAATCTAAAAATTGGGTTGAAAGTGGCATCAATCAGTCGCGGACTGACACACACGAGTCTCGAGATATGCAAATATAGTCGGAAATAATCATTAGTTGAATAATTGATGGTTAGGTTTATTGTAGTATATTCTAACAGTTTTAACTCGTACATAGTGTTGGTTTATAAAGTGCTATGTGGCATTCTTCAACACCATTAGCTTGAGACAGTAAATGTCGTCTCATACTGACTTCAACGTCTACAACTTTCCTCATACATCTATAGTTATATATGTAACATTTTATAACACTGTTGGCATATAGTCAAATTCTAATTTTACTAGCGTTTGCTCGCGGCTTCGCCCGTGCGATCTAGTTTTCCGCAATTTATTTTCCCAGCATAAAAATTAGGCTATGTCCTTCAAACCATGGCCACACTAAATTTCATCAAAACCCGTTTGTTAATTTTTGAGTTTATTCCATTCAGACAGACGCGGCGGGGGACTTTGTTTTGTAATATGTATAATATAAATTCTTTAGTTTCTGACGATGATAATGATTTTGGAAGTTATAACAGAAACCGCTGAATAGGTTTGGAGATTAAATATAAACCAAATGCTAACTCAACATGATATTCGCACGGAGAAATGTGCAAAATGAGACGTTATATCAGAGAAACCCATACGGCCGGAGCTGTGTCAAAGTGCTATTCAACAACATACAGCTCCGTAGAAATTAATGGGTCACATAGACTACCGCATGGTATGTTGCATAGGAATATGTACCAAACGAATTAAGGAATTAGATTTACTTTTGAAACTGACCTATTGAAGCCGGTCTATAAACCCATTTACGATGTACAAACATCAAAGGCACCAATATTGCTAAGGGATAGTGACGCTGCAGCAATCTAATTACCAGCTGTACGTCGGAACAACGGCATATAAATAATTTACTTGAGTATTTTTATTAAAGTCGAGTGAGATGAATATAGGGGAAAGCTGACTTGTGATTATATTTAGTCGGCCAATTGAGATTTATTATTGTTGACTGAAAGATTTTGATCTATTGGATTAGACCGGGAAAGTACGCGATAGCCTGATTGTAAATGATTAGGCTATCAGTGGAGAAAGGTATATTTTTCCAAAAGAGAACCCGATAAAATATATAGGTATTATTATGCATGAGCGCAGTTTGCTCGTTCTAATGATTATTACATTCTACAAAAATTCTACATAAAGGGAAGCCGGCGGAATCTGGATATAGAGACTCCCCGCCAATATAGATTATATATACTAAATAGACATATCGAAGTTATGTATGTATTGTTTATCGAATTATTGCTCGATGTTTGTTGGAGAATATTGTGAGCCAACCTACACACATGAGAATATTTCATGAGAATTTCGTATGTGAAGTCTGTCAATTCAAACTCAGCCTGCAACTGAATACTGAACCCTATCAGTAGAAGATGAGGTCCATACTGCAGTGCGCAGTGCATAATACAGGACTGATATTATTTTATTATTATCATACAGATACAGCGAAGTCAATTAATTTTCGAAAGATATTATTCCTCAGCAATGGACAATCATACGGCCCATTCAAAACTGGATTATCATTATTAATTTACTATTTAATTTATATACGTGTAAATTATTATCAGTTTGTACGAAAAGCATTTAATTAAGTTCCAATCACCTGGTTCAATTAATTTTGATACATTATATGGTCACACCACAAATGCTAATTAGACTGATAATTAACTATATTATCAGTTAATCATAGTAATTAACACCTCCGATATCAGATTACTTTGGGTAATTACGGACAACGAGTCAGTGGTAATAATGTCAAGCCTAGACCACATATATATATATATATATATATATATATATATATATATATATATATATATATATATATATATATATGACAGCGTTTTTTAATAAAATAACTTGTTATATTAAGTTTACCTTTCCAAAAAACATTATTAAAAATTAGTAACTTCAGTTTTGCTTTGTTAAGAATGTTGTAACTTATTAGTTTCTGTTGCAGTTCCACATGCATAAGACTATTCTGGAAGAAAAATTCTGCTCTGTACTTCTCTGGAATCAAAGTATGCAGTATATAACCCAGGGCGTAGTTAGTAGTATACTATCCCAATAACCATTAGGAAAAATAAACGAGAAAACATAAAAATAAACTCACAAATGCTAACATTATTAATAACCTACATTTTCCGAGCAAATGCATTTTCATTTAATACCGTCAGTTTCATTCAATAAAGAGCAACTTTAAATCGCTGCGCGCGACTCTAAACATTTTAAGCCGCTCCAGACTGTTGTCAACGGTATATTAAGCCGCGCTTAAGCCACGTCGGGACTTAAATTGTGACAATAAAGCGGCTATTCTCACAATGTCGGGGCGATATAGTTGGAAACTGGAGGGATATTTTAGTGAAAGAAACTGCAGGTATTTATTTAATAATCACATTGTTTGTGGTGTCATAAGTTTAATTCTTTTAGAGTCATGCGGAACAAACAGTGGTGAATGATCTATATGACCCGATTACTGCCAGCTACACTTTCGTAATTTATGTAAAATCTAGTTATATAGGTTTTAATAATAAAATGCATATTATTAAAACCTATATAAATTTCGGGTTCCCTTTTACAAAATTGTATCCTTCGCCATTAGTAACAAGACTTGTTTGCCTTCACACCCACCACTGCCACTCCCATAAGCCAGGATCGGTAGAGGCACGTTTTTTACGACACCGAGCAGTGAAGCCTCAAGTCTCAAGGCTCACTTATTCGTCTTAACCAGTAAAAAAATAATTCAAATAGACGGATAGGAAGGAGGAGGAAATACACTTTCCACTTCCCTTCATAGCAAAGCAGAAGACAAATTAATACCTATAAAATGCGTTTGTTAGTCTTAATCATAAATGTACCAGATGGATAGACCCATTGACGAAATTGAAAAATCATTTGAAGAGTTAGATTTGATTTCAATAGTAGTTAAAACATCGGAAAGTATAGATATTCCGGACAGTATCAGATGTTATTGGCATACTATCTGACATAATGTTGCACTCATTTTGCCAAAGACTCCGCTCCCAAAGTATGTGATGCATAGATCGTTCCTAGTGGCAGTCATTAGATGAACATGGATACGCACACAATTTGCACATAAAATTACCGTAGCCGGTAAGGTATTTGCGAAATACAGTGATACATTTCGGACCTATTTTTGCAAGACTTTACCGAATAGATGGTAAAGATTTCAACAAAAGCCACCATTTCGTAAACATATTCCATTAACACTGACCTTTCTTTAAAATATCGTTTATAATTTTTGAACTTGTCTCAAATAATCTATTCATTTTTAAGGGTCGAGTGAAATCGAAAAGTTTTTCCATATCTTCTTTAACGACGCTACACCGTAGATCAACTGGGAGACCTCCCACCTCCCGACCCATTCTGTGCTAACTGTTCGACACGCCTTGCACAAGAATATCAACCAAGCGCTGGCTCTGGGCGAATTTTCTTCGTATCGCCCACAGTAGCTGCATCAGCGCATACAGTTGATCCGTCACAGCTAAACCCCAAGTAGGTGGCTTCAAAAATTACCTTCATATACTGAATGGTAGACGTGCTGGTATGGATTTTCTTGTTGAAGCGTAGAGATTTCTTTTAGATTTTCCTCTATGTTTTTTATAATGCTCTATAATTAAAAATACGTTCTAAAGATAAGATACCATACCGTTTTTCTTTTCTTGTAACTATTAAGTTGTTAAATTTCATTCGCAATGAAGTCTTTAAAATATCCTTTAAAGTAAGAATTTAGAATCATAACTTTCTTATATGAAGGGATAGTGATTTGAAAATGTAGTTGTTTGTGCCTCCGGTGATCTTACCATACCATAAATAACCAGGTTCCCCATAGAAGTGCACGCACGTGTGTCGCGTTCCGGGATCATTTTATGTATATCCGGTTCCAACAGGCCGGCATAATTGTGTCGACTGCCGAGGAGTAATCATCTCTCGTCAATCGACATACTATTAGATCTCATTCCACTTACCATCAGGTGTAGTGGGGCCATTTTGCACGTATGAAAAGAAACCAGGTGTCGGGGCCAAGATGCATTTTTACAATTGTTAACGCTAACTTTATGTATGAGAATGACATGCTCTAACGATAGACTTAACTTATATAAGCTAACATGACTATTATTCCGTTATTCACCTTAGATTGACAAATTAATGATCTAAGTCATCACCGAGCAATTTTTGTTATTTTCCATCAGTGATTGTAGAATCTTGACCGCGGCCTAAAGGATACTTCATTCACTTCACAAAGGTTTTGCAAGACAGAGGTCATACCTGAGCCGGTTCATTCATAAATACCTACTGTATACAAACGTAAACAATAGCTCTTTATATAAAATTGAATCAGGATTAACAATACATCAACATTTTACAAATGATACATTAATATGTAACAAAGTTCAGAATTACGACATCAAAAGGCCATTCATCAATGAAAATGCATCAATGATTTCAACGTATTTACATTTCAATAACTCAATCGGAGGGTTGGTGGTGTTTTCAAATTAATTTTTCACATGTGGGGAGGGTGGAAGTGGGCTCAGGGTGGGTAGAGTGCTTTCATGCAATGTATATGAACACATTACGCCTTTATAGTAGAACGGGTAGGCAGAGGTATAACAATGGCATCCACTTTTCGCTTTGTGTTCCGTTCCAAGACGTGATAGGGGTGAACCTGTCACCATACAAGGCATGACTTACAAACTTCGAGTTGACACTGAGCAGAAAACCCAATATCACTTCCCAACCCGGGAATCAAACGTGGGACATCACGGGAGTGTCGTAACGCACATGCAATTTAAATAGGCAATCAAAACAGTTATATTTATTTGTATTTGTTTTTACATACAACTTGAATTTGATCGTGAATATGCCCATGAAAAATCAGTCGGAGTAAGAGTATTATATAGTAATATCTGAATAATTGTTGTGTGTACTTTGTTGGATAAAAACAGGTGTTAATCCAAGATATGGTCTATCACAAATTACTTTCAAATCCGATCAGCAGTTTGTATTTACTTCTAGTAAATATCCAAAAAGTGGCGATAGCCTAGTTGGGTGTGGAACGGACTGTTGAGACGAATATCCGCAGATTCAAATCCCAAGAGCACACACCTCTAACTTTTCTAAGATTATGTGATTCTTTGTGAATTATCTCTTGCTTTGACGGTGAAGGAAAATATCATGAAGAAACCTGCATACCTGAGAAATTCTCTTTAGGAATTTTGAAAGTGTGTGAAGTCTACCAATCCGCACTAGACCAGCGTGGTGGACTAAGGCCTAATTCCTCTCAGTAGTAGAGGAGGCTCGTGCCCAGCAGTGGGACGGTATATAATACAGGGCTGATATTATAAATATCCAAACATCATCACGATCATAACACCAGTGTTATGTTTTATCATTTGTCACATCTGACTTCTCTAGACCTTCGTTCTAACTTTACTTTTATAGCCATAACACTGAATTTCTAGAACAGCATTCCAACATACGTCGATCAAAACTTAATTTCAACACGGAAATGCAAAATGTCATTTCCTAACTTATATAGGTCGATTTAAAATGCATTTTAGTCTGCATCGTTTGAACGAACGTTTTACGATTTCATTTTGCAATAATCTGGTGACAATAAAACTGTGGCTCGATAGGTTTTAGCTTTTTTACTTGCGTCAGCAATCTCCAGTTCTATTTTAAAACCTTCCAGCATAGCGTTCGCAAGGCTTATGACGAAGGACTTAACGTTCAAATTTAATGACTTTGCTATTCGCATTGTTAGACTCTTCTCGTAATATGTGTTAAGGCTTTTTTAATCTTATGACTATCATGGGTATTGACTTTAAATTCCTTCCAAATATTTTTTATGAAATCCGTGAGTATTTTTTTTAAATATCTTTCAGTAAAACGCAAAGCTATAACTATTTCAAGATTACATCTTTTTTCTGCTTCAATTCCCCCGTCAACAACAGTAGTACCCTGCAAGCAATCCCTTAACCTACTCCCATTACACAATAACGCTAACAAACTCGATAAACTCGAGCATTCCATTTTCCCCAGAATATCAAACCGAGAGATACTTTTAAAAACGTTTTAAAAGAAAAATTAAACCACTTTACTCGTTGCAAGCGGCGATGCGTTGTGAAGTCGGGCGGGCGTGGGAGCGGTAGGAGGAGGGCGAAGGGGGGGTGCGACCCGCGAGCGAGGTCGCACGGGGATGAGCGCAGCGTCACCGCCGTGACGTCACGGCTGGATCGATCCGTCGCGGCTCCTAGCCGTCTGCTTACCAACACGTGCTTCGCGATGTTCAGTTAATCCAATTTGCTTTGTGCATTGAGTTAAGTGTTATATATATTCCACTAATGGCGGATTACTCAGGGCTTTTAATGCTTTTATCTTCAAAGAATATTTTTCTAACAATGTTAATTTTTTTTATTCGAGCGTTTGATTTCCATTTTGAACTTTGTGGATTATATCATCATTAAATTCCTCAGTGTGATAGGTAAAGTTGTAATTGATATATACGGGTACAGTAAAGCGACTTCACTGCACCTGATGGTGAATGGAATGGGGTCCAATAGAATATCGACTGACGAGAAATGATTACCAGCCGGCAGTCGATATAATTATGCCGGCCTGTTGGGACCAGATATACATCGACTAATTCCGGAACGCGACACACTTACGTGGACTAGAATGGCGGGTTATAAATATCTGCTGGCAAATATAACACATGGACATCCGCTTGTGTAGATAACTTCTCGTGTCTCAAGATGGTGAGCGCCGTGGAATAGCAAACAATACTTTATAATTTAAGATGTTGGATGGTATTACTACTGTTTGTGGGCGGTCGTATCGCTTACCATCAGACGAAGGGCAAGCTCGTCTCGTCATTCAAAGCAATTAAAAAAAAAGTACTAGCTAGTCAAATGTTGTAAAGGATGTTGTTTTTTAGGTGTGAGAAATTTAAATTGCAATAAAACATAGAAAAATGTTAATATCCATGAAATTAACTTCATCATCCACAACCTATAGAGTCCCACTGCTGGGTATAGGTCTCTCTCATATCACATCACGTTTTTCGGTCCCGAGCCAATCGCATCCACGTTCGACCCGCAATTCTTACAATGTCGTCCAATCATCTTGCCGCTGGATGGCCCACGCTGCACTTGCCATATCTTGGCCACCACTCATTCAACGCTTTACTCCACCTGTCATCGCTGCGTCTAACTATATGACCTGCCCAACAATATTTGAATCCCCAACGAATCATCCAAAATCTCGAACTTTTGTTCGTCGTCAGATTTCGCTGTTTAACTTAATTTAAGAGATTATTTTATTCCATTTATGTTTGAACATAATTTTGGAACCTGTCTCCGTTGTGGCTAACGTAAACGTGGCATTACCTGGAGATCAAGTATTCACACATTTTAACTTAACGTTTCTTTATTTCATTTTCTAACTGAGAGACGAGTTTTCTTATCGATTTTCTACAGACGAAATCGTTAATATAACATACTAACCAAAATTATATCCGAAAAAATATAAAAACGATTCCATCGGCCTAGGAGGGTACAAAATTATCTTTTTGTGGATGTAATGTTGATGCGATAATGGATGTTAAGGTTTATCATTTCAAATCGGAAATTTTGTTTAATGACACAGAAATTAATTAAAATTGTCGTGTTATTTTTTGGTATTGGAATCTCCATAACGTCATGTATGCGCTAGCTGCGGTGACAAGCCTAAAATGATACTAAAACAAACTTGCCATAAAATTATCTCTTAAAAAAACTTATTTTCATGGATATTTAAATACTATTCTGTATTGTATTTTAATTTAAAAGTCTAAAAACACCCGTTACCTCAAGTTAAACATCTATTTAGTCTCAGTTTATAAAAAAATATTTTGTGTCGTCATTTTTCAGCGTCCTAAATATCCCATCACATTTTAAAGATTCGTAACGTACCTACTGATTGTAATGTCCTTTGGAGCGTAAAGAAACACAGCTAATAGTTGTTAGCATGGTTTATTTCCAACCGACGTATCCAATGTCATTCTTACAATCTCTGCCCATAGTGCCATAATATTCCGCATAGTTTGCATACACTATACTGATCAATGACAAAGGGTCCATATAACCCGATTCCTACCGGCTTCCCTTTTGTAATATACGTAAGCAAACTATTAAAATAAATTATATTACAAAATAATAATAATTTATAGTAAATAATAATATTGTGGCCTAAAATCTAATTATAATTAATATTAGTAACTATATTTTGTGTCGGCTTAACTTTCGGAAAATTTGTAATTTGAACAATAGCGTCACTGGCCTGTGATCAAGCCATTACATTGTTGTCCTGTCTGGTTTAGAAACCAATTCCGAGCATGGCTGATAATAATAGAAGTACGATGAATCGACACCTCGAGAGACATTAGAAACCCTAATTGAAGCATTATATATTTGTTAATGAGACTTTCCCGCCCTCTTACCCACCACTACAACTCCTGTAAGCCAGGATCAGCAGTGGCACGCATTATGACACCGAGCAGTGAAGCTCGGCGAGTCTCAGAGAAAACTAATTTGTCTTTATCCCGGAAAGGAATTTACCAATTAGAAAAATAGGGAGGAGTTGGAAATATTAGCTGTCCACTTCCCTCCATAGCAAAGCGGGAGACACAATAATGAACTAAGGAGGCGTTTAACCTCCAGTATAGGGACGTTTACAACTAGATAAGCTAGTTATAAAGCATTACGGATAAAATTAAATGAAAGGGTCCTATCACATGAGCTGTTAGATTTGATTACAATAGGCATGGCAAAAACGCCGGAAAGCACGGAAATTCCATCTAGTCTCCACAAGGTCCATATAGTATACAAACTCGGATGATAGTTGCATATTGTCTAAAATGCCAAAGACTACACTCTCAAAGTACGTGATGAGCAGACTAGCTATATTTGTGTATAACCAGGTTTATAGCACGGGCACGCAGGAGAATCAATCAGTCTAAAGAGAACAGTTTACCCTTAAAATTATCATTGCCGGTAAGGAATCGCGATAAACAATGATCTATTTCAAATCAAGTTATAGTAAGTGATAGCGAACGCACGTAAGTATTCATAATGGCGGCCTTCGAAGATACGTCTCACCTACATTGCCAATTAAATTCACAACTCATTATGTACAGTGGGTAATTTATATAGTCTATTGATTCTTAAGACGTTACGCGTTGTAAGAAACCTTTTATAGATATGCTCTCTTGTTAAGTAATACGAAACGGCGCGACGCTGTACCTCCAAATAGACAGGGAGTACACCCGCGAGGATAGACAAAGCTTCTGTACTAACAGTTATATACATCTTGCATAAGAATATCAACTCAAATCGTTGACTCTGGAGCAGTTTCTTGCGCACAGCACCGATAGTTGCCCTATCAGCCCATACAGGTGATTCATATGTAATGCAAGCTAAGTAAGTCGCTCCATAGATGACTGAGCGTAGTGAATGACAGTCCCCACGTAGAAGTTTATATCCTTGTGAAGGCCTAAAAGTTACGTTCTGAGTGTTCCCCGACGTTTCTTATATGCTCCAGAAGGGAAAAAATCTTTCTAAATTTAAATCTAGATAACAAACAGATTCTTACATTTTATATTGTTTTTAAAAGCTGTTTTCTAAAATGAAAACGTAAGGCGATTGCTTTCACCCCGTTGAGATATTAGTTATAAACACGTATTCCCAAAATTTTTAAGCCCCGATCTCCTATTAGACTCTATAAGTAGGATGCCGCCATCCGCATACCCGGTTAAAGTGCAAATACTGGTAAGGGAAGCTAACGAAAATTTGATGATTTTCGGGTATTAGAGAATTTAACAGAGCTTCCGTAGTATCCTCCATAGCTATCAGATAGGTATTAATAAATTTAATACTATCAATGTAACATAAAATATGAATCGGTCTATTTGCTTAATACTTCACTACATAGTATAAAACAAAGTCGCTTTCTCTGTCCCTATCTATGTATGCTTAAATCTTTAAAACTACGCAACGGATTTTAATGCGTTTTTTTTAATAGATAGAGTGATTCAAGAGGAAGGTTTATATGTATAATAACATCCATTAAATAGTGGAGAAATATTGCACCCGTGCGAAGCCGGGGCGGGTCGCTAGTTTAATATAAAGGAGACCACGGGCCAACATTATGTAACCGCGCGGCAATTTTGCGTAATAAATTAACTTTCGATCCTTACTGCTACTCTATAATGCGATCTGGAAATTTTAAGTGCATTAAAAGCAGATGTAAACGATCTGTGACACAACGCTTTAAAGCTTATTAAAGCTCCTGTGCGCTCTAAAAACCTTGGCGCAGGTGGACTAGATAATCGTTCCACCAATCACGTCCAAGAGTGTTAGTAAAAGAACGATAGCAACATTTTTGCAATACAGGTACGTGCCCGACATAACTTCGGCAGACGTTTCCGATGAGATCATTTCGAGTAAAGTCTCTGGCATGCAAATAAAGGGCTAAAATAAGTTTACTCCTTTAGTTATATATCTAAAATTTGTTGTGGACCTTGTGTCAATCTAAGCAAGAATTCGTACACAATCAGGCGATGGTCACTACACGACGCATCCGGTAGGACACGCCACCTATCAAGTCGAACGTCTCCACTAGAAAGTGTGACGTCAATAAAAGACTTGCCCGTAGGTCTGCTGTAAGTTGGTGGTGCATCGGGGATATTGTGTATACTGGGATTCATCTCTACGATGAAGTCTTCGACGGCGCAATACCAATTGGTATCGGTAGAACGATATTTGCCATACCACAGAGGTGATGCAGTTATATCACCGCCTATATTTATTTTACGACTTGCAAGCAATACATGGCGGAGCTGGTTAAAATATATTCCTACTGACTGCACAGTGACGTCATGAGACAATATTTGTTAAAGAAAAATCGAAATGTTTATTCATTTCATTTCATTCATTCACGCTATCGACAATGTATTTTAATCTCAAATTTTTCCATTCTGAATAAGCTTATCTTCCCAAAAATAAGTCTACATCGATATAAAACCGTATCCAAAACACGCGATAACATTAAAAAGTCCCCACAAAGGCCACAGATCGATTACCAACTTTATCGCAATCGAATAAGGTATAAATGTCAAGATCAATAGTCAATGGAAGCCATTCATACACAACTCATTCATAGGAGGAAATAGCCGCATCAAACTTTCATGAGGTAAACAAACTGCAACGCGGCGGTCATTCGATTTATTGGTATCAACCAAATGTTCTATTTCGGTGACTACGGCAGCTCGGGCTAGTTGATTGACCCAAAGTGATCGGTTGCGGCATGTTCTAAGTTGAGTGGTTCCTTATCTGCACTTGCTCGTAGTAGGTCGGACCGTTATGCGTGGGTTGCAACGGCGATGTAGACGGTGAGTGTTATAATTTTTATTTATAATTTAATTACATGCGTCAGTTACACATCATTTTGCACCGTTAGAACTAAGGTGACCTAACTTAAAAAAGACGAATTGTTGTAAACGCATAAAAGAGATTTGAAAACAATATAGAAGGCAGTAAATTGGGCAGTCGTGGAAATATTTCTTTTTTCTGGTCATAGATAGGGTTAAAGAGCATTTGAAAGGTTTAAAATCAAGAAATATATAACTCTTGAGTTAGGCCAGTTTAGTTTTTAAATCAGTTACAATTTACGTAATATAACAATATACATTTAATTAGTTTGGAAGATACAGTTGATTGTCATACTACCAATTTTATTACTCACTTTCCCAAAAGTAACTTGCTAAAGTAAAACTTACGTCTTTACGTATAAAAAGATATTTTTTACATTCACAAGGCGACATGAACAAGTCCGTTAAGCGGAGAAAATGATATAAAATACGACACACCCTTCCTAACCCCGCCCCGCGCACGCGATTCAAGATCGCTCCATTACTCGATCCATTGCGACGACGGACATCGTGGTGGAATTTTTCAATCGCGCAATCTTCAGTGCAGATTTTATCAATAACCGGTTGTATTGTAGCGCAAAAATGTACCTCGGAAATGTGGAAATAGACAGACATTTTTGAATAAGAGATTTGTTGTCTTTGCTTACTACAAACGAAAAATAAGTTTGTTTTAAATCAGAGCTGGAGCTTTTGCAGTGTTTTTAACTTTAAGGGATTTATTTCTTTTTCGAAATAGCCTAATTTTATATAGATTTATAGAAATTTGGGGTAAAACTTAATTTATTGACAGAATTTTAACTAGGAAATATCACAATTATTTTAACCAACTTCAATTAAGAAGGTTTTCAATTCCACGTGTATTTTTTTATTGTTACGTCGGAACTCAGTCATTTATTAACCGATTTGGAATATTCTTTTTATATTTGAAAGATTGTTCTTCCAATCGCACCCATAGTTTTATTTTTCAAAATCAACATTAGTTTGGTTTTTAAATGTCTGGAATAATATTACTAAATATATCATGGCGTCAATGTTTTAAAGAAAATTTAATAATTTAGTAATGAATGTTATCTATTCAGTCTTATCTACCATGTTGATTATTCTTTCAACATAGCAAGGACTATTTCCAGACGAATATAAAACGTAGATTAAAATTTAAAATTGTATAGAAAAGGGTTTAATTGCACACAGGTACCTATTTTGCGTAATTAAATAGGCGACAATCTATTTATTTGATAATGTTGCCTCAAATAGGGATTTTATAAAAATTTTAAGGGATTTTTATATGTAGAGTATATGAAAAATCACTCGTAGGTGGAAACACTGATTCTGCATTAAATATTAACTTATTTTACGAGCGAAATTCGACATATTTTGTACCAAACTGAACACGACCGTACGTATAGTGAAAAACAGGCTTGTCGGTGGAGTGTATATAAAGCAATTGTCTACAGTAAAGCGACACTGGACAAATCAAATTACAGCACGAATGGTTTAATCACGACGATATCACTTCATAGAACTAGTTAAAGAAGTGCTAGATGTTACACTGAAGTAGTAATCAGCAAACCACTGCATAGAAAAATCTTTTAAAATAAAAAGCATTTCGTCACATTTTTAAACGTGCTTAATGGAACAAAAGAATCTCGTTTCAATGCAAAATGCATTTTCTTTATATAAAACTCTAAGGAACTTCAGTTACAAGTTCAGAGCGTGTTCGCGTTTAACTTTATTTTCTAAGAATCGAACACAAAGCGTTGCTACGTTTCAAAGTGATATTAAATTCTGCCGTGTAGTGTAATACTCAAGTTTTCCGTCTCGATGAATATAAATGTGCAATTTCGTTGAAAACTTTTCTTATCATACTGAGTTGAGTTATTTAATTATAGTAATTTTACTTATACTTGCTTTAACTATTCCAATATAGAATGTTTTCGTCTTTGTTTTTAGTTAACGGCATATCCTTATAATATTAAATAGACATATATCACGCCTTTATCCCCGAAAGGGGCGGCAGTGATGCAACCAGGGCACTCACTTTTTGCTAAGTGTGTTCCGTCATGAGATAGGGGGCGAGCCTATCGCCATATCGGACCCAAATTCTATACTCCGGGCTGATACTGAATAGAGAAATCCATCATCACTTTCCTTAATCGAGGAATAGGACCCGTATCCGAGCACTGTCGTTCTGCGCACGGTATACAATACCACCGATGCAGTCATTAGTGGATAAAAAACGAGTTGTACAAATATATCCCGTTTATGTATCTCATTAGACCTTTGCGATACAAACTTGTGAACGTAGTGCAACTATCAACAGTCATTTAGGTTTATAAAATATCCTATTAACATGAAAACTATATTAACATTATAACAGATGATTGGGTTCTCTGCCTAATCAATGTTTTCTACTTATCCGATGTAAGGGTACTTAGTCTCAAATGAATATCTACACATGTAAAGATACTAAGTAATAGTATGTGACACCTTCCTTTTACCATTAATTTTTGAGCTGATCATATCCTTAAAGAAAGAATCATTTAATGACAAATTATTGATGCAACCAAATATTTATTTTTAATATGAGATATTTTTTATAGAGGGGATGTTTCTATGGAGTAGTTAGCTCAATCATTTGTTATTAATACTAAAGTGCAGGACTCCGTTTTGTTTAAATTATATTATTATTTAATAAGGTTTGTAGTATTTTTTACTAATCATTACCTGCATGGAAATATGTTAAGTCTTTATAAGATAACGGATGGCACTACACTTCACAGTGCATTGAAAATTCGACTTTAGCTTCATCGTATTTTTCCATCGCAAATGTAAAGATGAATACCTGGTTTTTTGATGAATATTTATGTTCTATATCTTCTTCATATATATATATATAAGCTATTGGGTCTATAGCACGACTTCTGAGTATTGTTTATATATAAATGAATCCTTATTTTCCTTGTTTACGCTATAACTATAGGACGACTTAACCAATTTCATTTATCATTCTTTAAGGTTTTCTAATACTTTGTAGAAGGTTCTTACGGAAAGAAAAAAATTAAAAAAAAATTATCTCCGCGCGTTAAATTATTGTGAATATAAAGAAATAACTGAACAATGTCATCAAAACCACTATTGAAAGGGAAAGTCATAGGCAAAGACGTTTTGATTCCGCACATACATTTGAATGCGAACGACATGCTATTCAACTTCAAACGATAACAATTTCCATAGCGCCTTGCGTTTGCAATGTCGACAAATAAATTGCACGGGCTGTCGTTAAGTGTTTGTGCAATCAATCTTGAAAATTCATGTTATTCACATAGCCAATTATATGTCGCGTGTTCCCGTTTCGGAAAACAATAAATATTATTTATGTTAGGTATAGGATATACTGCAGAGTAATAACACCCTTAGAATTTATAAACAGAGCAGACTTTATTTACTATTAACTGAGTTTTATGCTACATCGTATGTATCATAGTAACACCATTTTTTGTTTTAGTTATTTTACATCGTTATGGAAACTACAATGACATTTTCTATATCAGCCAGCTAAATTGATATAATACATATAAAAGCTTTAACAATGTATTGGAAAGCAAAACTCAATGTTGTGTATCAAAGAGCATTACTATTAACACTGTTTTTATTTTTATTTTTATTATTAGTTCCAGTTCTAATTGATATTATATCATACAGTATTAATAGCTAAGATAGGACAACATCTGTCGGGTAAGCTAGTAATCAAATATAAGACTAAATACAAAAGTTACGCTGTCAACTCCGCGCCCAAACAGTAATCAAACGAGTACCTACTTTTTTATCAGTGCTCTGCAAATTCGCTTCACTGCACCCGATATTAATCGAAGTGAAGTCTAAAGAAAGTGCGGACTGGCCAAAGATATAAGCATCCCCGGCCTAGTCGTGCCGGCCTGCATAATTGCACCTTCACTATCCGCTTGAATGACCCCCCCCCTCCCTCCAACATATGCTGGCAAACCATTCCACAGCCGGTTGGTGCGGCAGAGATATAACTACTATGCATGTATATCATTATCTGCTTACTATGTTATCTGGCGGCAGGCAGTTAAGCGGCAGTAGCCTAGTTGGGTGTGGAACGGACTGCCAAGACGAATGTCCGCAGGTTCAAATCCCAAGGGCATACACCTCTGACTTTTCTATAAAACCCTTTGTGTGTATTCTTTGTGAATTTATCGTTCGCTTTATCGGTGAAGGAAAACATCGTGAGGGAACCTGCACATCTGAGAAGTTCTCTATAGGAATTTCGAGGGTGTGTGAAGTCTACCAATCCGCACTAGGCCAGCGTGGTGGACTAAGGCCTAATCCCTCTTAGTAGTAGAGGAGGCCTGTGCAGTGGGCAAGTATATAATACAGGGCTGATATTATTATGTTATCTGGCAGCTGACATGTGTTTGTATGTAGTAAACGGTGTAATTCGCCGGCTAAACATTTAACGGGTGTAAGCAATTTCACAGAACTCTATTAAGTCTAGGGTTTTTAAGAAGCTACTAACTCTATTGTCACTGTTTTAATATCTTACAGGTGGGCCAATAATGCAGTATCCCGCGCTTGACCGAGTTGCTTGTATTTTTTATCTTTATTCCTAAGATTGCTTTTCTAGACAAGTGAAAGATTAATGAATGGTTTATGTTTTATTATTGGTTTAAATATAATTCCTGCTTTTAGATCGACATCTTTGTTGAAAGTCTCTTCTAGATTAAAGTTTTGGATGTTGAAAATGTTCCTACATTTAAAGTTTCTACCATTTTACTTTAGTTTGTTTGGAATTAGAACCAAATTACGGTATAGTGTCTTATGTAGCAACGACGCGTACTACAAGGTTAATGCGAATATTTTTGTTAAGTACAATTATAAGTTTGTGTATATGCGTTTCTATGGCGTTATGTGTGTGTTTGTGTGCGTGTTTCTACGGCGTGGTGTGTGTGTGTGCGTTTATATTAAAATATTCACAACATCAATGTGTGATGTGCCCACGACTAGACTTGCTAGTATTTTATGATAACCTGGTAGTTGGATTTCTAGTTACTTATATGAGTTTTGATTTCGGGGACAAAAACTATATTGAGTTAATTTTTCATGTATGTAAATGCATTCGCATTGCTATATCTCCTTTCGTAAATAGTTTTTATAACGTTAACTGCTTCAACCAGGATCAACAGTTATGTCTCTAAAAGGTACAGTTAAGTGCCAACTTACTTTTGACCAAGTCCAACCCCGCTTTACAGCACTTTCCCAAGATAACATAAAATTTATTACTCAAAATAAAAATGTACTGCAACCCATTTACTTCATAGCAACGAGTAAACAAAACAAATACAAAAAACCAGATTGCACTGAACGAAATTAATTGAAGCATTCGAACCAAAACTTCGTGGATAAAAGTTACGTATTTTTTTAACTTTTTCGGTTGCTGCGTTTCTAACGAATAACAGGGCTTTGATTGGAAAACATTTGTCAGGATTTTACCTGCAATTTTGTTTGAATGGATATTGTAGTTTGTTACTCAGATAACTTTTGAAGTCTGTAATTTTGTTTGTGCAAAAATATTTTTGCTAGTCGTTAAATTGTTGGCGCTTATTTATCGTCTATTTTTATATGCTACGGAGGATAAGTACTAATTATAATTGAAGGTTTAAGTTACTCCACATCGCAAAGACAGAAACAGATTGAGAAAGCTCGTTCGAAAGAAAGAGATAAGGAAGGGTCGTCACCACCCTCGATATTGAGGAATACGACGCAAGGAAGAGATATGAGATAACTACACAGAACGCAACAGTAAAGATACTACGTTAAAAAATCTGCTGTTTAACTCTACCGTTATATGAACTTTTTGGTGTGAAACACCGGTAAGATAAGTCGTTGAATAGAAGTTCACAAAACTTCATAACTGACGAGTCATATTTTTACTTATAATGTGAACAATGTATTTAATTAAATATGTCATATTTGGATAGAGAACACTACTAAATGTCGAAATAAATAAAACAAAAAATGGCGGATGATTAAATCATTGAATGTACATACATGTACGCTTGCTAACACCAATAAAATTGCAAATATAAAACTCAGATGAACGGCAACTGGCTAGTAGACCTCACGCCATCATTGACGCTGAGTGCGTCCTTGAGTGCGTCCTTCGGTGCGTGAAAGCTGAACCCTCCAAATAACAGGAAAAGTGTTGCGCTATACAGCAACGTAGGAGCGATCGTGGACAAAAAGTAAAACTTTATCTTCCGTCAGAAAAAGCACGGCCTAGACGCCGAAGATCCTCGCGAAGTTTTAGTTGGTATTGCCGAGCATAGGGGCACCATTTCTATGCATCGCAGTGACTGTCATAGCGGCCTCCTATGTACTAAACAATATAATATGTCAAATTAGTACAAAAACACGTTCTATAATTATGGCTTGACAAGTTCACCAAACGTTACAAAAATTTACAAATTTGATGACAGCAGACCCGATTCCTGCCAGCTTCCCTTTCGTAATTTATGTAAAATCTAATTATCATTAGAACAAATTGCAGACCGCATTTATGCATTTTTTTTTATTATTTAACAAAAGGCATAACACAGAACACAATCATTATAAAGAATACTTAAGCACTAAATTACATTAAGACTAGATTGTATTCCTTAAACCTACAAGTTCTATCGGGTTCCCTTTCAAAAAAATTAACCCATTTGCCACTGGTATATTGCATTTGGGCTTTACTCCAGCGATCGCAAGACGTTTTCCATCTCTCCGAACGATTCAGCGTCGGCTCGTGAGGATGGCGAAACCGACATGACCGTCCAGACGACCCACTTCCTCCACCGTCTCGGTGGTAGTAGTAGTTCACTTACTTCGCGTAAAAAAAAAACAAAGAGAACAATATATACCAGTATTCCATCTTTCGTTTGATACGAAAATAGATGATGGAAACTTAAAAGAAAGAGCCAGCTTATACGGTATTTGCGCGGTCACCATGGCAACGCGTAAACGCCAAACCAATTTCCCGACTAAAGCTCATAGATCAAACTCAAAGTGGAGTTTATCAATAACAAACGTAAATGTTGATTCTTCCATTCCGGGCCATTGGTTGTTTGCTCCGTAGAATTGAATCTTGATGCCTGCACTTAAGTGTTACTTTGGTTTGTACCGCGCGGTCCCGTTGGAAAATAGAGTAAAACGTTAAGCTCTTTGTGGAAGCCGTGGCCTGTTCGGTATTTCTGTATCGTCGCGAGGCTTCCGCGGAATTCTATTATATTTCTTTGATTTGCCGGGGCGGCGAATCGTTGCTCTTTTTCTATTAGATTGCTGTACTGACAATTTAATAGTATGCAATAATTTTAATGTTTATTTACAACTTCGGCTTTTATTTTTGGTAACGTTCATATTCACGTCATATATTGGGAGTTAGACAACGTTATGATAGGACAACATATTAAAGATGATAAGTAGGCCTCTTTCCTGTTTCATTAAAGTGAATGATTTGAATATTTAGATAATGCAGACGTTCATATAGTATATATACTTTTTCAGATGACGCATCTGTTTTAGAATTTAATGTAGTTATTTTGTGTTTAGTCATGTCATATATATTTAATATACTCCCACGCAAATAATATTTTTTTTTATTAATAAGTTATACTATTAGAGAAAAAACAAAACGGTTTAGTAGTTCCTAAGATTGGCGCGTTCAAAAACTAACAAACACCTAACCTTTATAATATATTAGTATAGATGTAGATAAATCGGTCTAACATTCTTATAGGTTTAAGCATATCGTACACAAGGCATTAAAACCCGCTATAGTAGCCCATGTAAGAGTGTCGCGTTCCCGGATCAGCTTGTGTATACCCAGCTACAGCAAACCGGCATAATTGTGTCGACTGTCGAGGGATAATCTCTTATCAGTCAACATTCTATTGGACCCCATTCAACTTACCATCAGGCAAAGGCATCACTTTGCCAAGCACGTATAAAAACGTGGTTTCCCATAAGTAAAAAAATATTTCATGATCCCATAAGTCAATTATAACCTCCATAAAAACTTATAAACTTCAGCGCATTTAAAAAAAACATGTATTTTAAAAAGGTTACCATAAAATTTAATTTAACGAAAATGTTTTTCGTTCAAAGTCTTTGAAAAGACTGTTTGACAATAAACCTGAACTGGCATCAACAAAAATTAAACCGAAAATTATAAAAGAGAGATCGCACGTCACTCACTTTTCCAAATCGAATTAAAAAGGTGCAGATTTCGACAGCGACAAGCTCGCGTGCGCGTGGAAATGGACATTCATTTGGTATAAAACCGAACAACCCTAACGTCATTTTGTATTGACAGCCCACTGACAGTTTCAGAATTCGCTATTGGACGTATTATTTCGTTTATTTATGCGATGATTATTGACAGCGCTCGCTATTGCGGAGTTAAATCGTTTCCATCATAACATGAAACTGAATAATTAATCAAGCTGTCGGCCTAGTAGTTGGCATGACCCAAAGTACTTGCTTTCTTGAGCTGGGTACTTCGTTTAACCCTATGCCTTGTATTCCTTAAGAATTTTATGCTTAAATTAAAATATCTGTAGTTATGTAGGAGACCTTAAGTGTTATTCAGATATAATAATTATTATTCTTATAAATTTTCTTGACGTATCAAGTGCAACTTTGTTCGCCCACGTGATAAATAAAGTATTTAATTTTATTTTAATAAACTTTAACAAAAACGATATTAAACTGTAATGCGCTCATCTTAAAACATTTTTCTTGGTGGCAACACTCTTGACAGAGTGGTCGTGATCGTTATGTAGTTCCAGAGCAAATGCAATGCGCCTCACGACTTATTTAATTAGATGTTGATGTTGTTTATTGTATGTATATTTTGTACGTATTGCAGTTTAATTCTCGAGCATGCCGCTAGTCAAATGGTAACCGATACGACTGCCCATAACACCACCTTACACAACTTTGAATTGCAAAATGCAGCGAAACACTGCGTGCGTCATCATGAGACGTAAGATGTTATGTCTTGTAATGCCCAGTAATAAGGCTGGCTATAATGTACTTCAAACCGAACACTCGCTTAGTGGTAGAGACATTGAGATGGTGCATATCAAGATAGCCCCGTACATACAACATACCTACCATCAGTAAGCCTCAATCATTGCATTAGCTTCAACGTCCACCAAATTACGTTAATACTTGCACTGTTACTTCACAGCAGAAATAACCAAAGTGTTAACATTTAACACTAAATTAATGTCAAGCGTCAATAGAAACTTCAACCGAAAGCAATTAGGGAAGGTGGTGCACACACGGCCCTCAATTTTCGGCGTCGAATTTTACTCCGACGCGTGAATATTTTCGGTTAAAATTTTCGTCCGCCCCGATTAAAGCGGGTTGCAATCACGAGCGCAATTCAATTTTATATTACAATGGTTATGACGCATTGTCCGGGGCCGGTCGAGCGCCATTTTTGTTTTACACAAACTCGATGTACGCCATTATTATTGAAGGGTCTTTATTCAGTTACTGCGAAATTCAGTTGATGGCATATTGTAGTTTAATTAACAGTTCATAGTGGAGGTTGATCATTTTCCATAACTTTCTGAATTACTCTTATCTATGCATGCATTGACGTATATTCTATAGACACGGACGTCCGTATAAACTATTTGTTCAAAATCTGAACTAAAATGGCAACCACTATGTTACTGTTATAACCTATTTATTCACTTGACCAATAATTTTACTTATTTGACTAATATTTTATTCAAATCGAGGTTTACACTTAGACTCGAGTTCTTATATCATGAGCGCCACTCCGTATACAAGCTGTGTATTTTGACCATACTAAAGTCAGTTTGAATGGATTGCAGTTCAATTCAGTTGAACACAGTGAATGTTCGGAACGCCACATCTAGTACATAGTACATATATATCGATGATTGCATGTATATACGCATCCCAAACAATTTAACACTTTAGTTTCCTCACTAAGAGTACATCCAAGCAACTGTTACTCTGTGTTTTTATAAATCAATAGCCTTCAACATCGAACTCCCCGTACATGTCAAACAGAACTTTTGAAAGTAACAAAGCGGCTTAAACTCGCCAAGGCTTGTGAATGCATAGAAAGTAGGTGCTACTATAAGCTTGAGACTTGAGCAGCTTAGTCAACAAGCTAGGCTCGTTCGTCAACTTAAAGTCGATAATGGACGACGCTTGCGCAGTTCGCATGACTTGTATATGAGTTTTTTATAATGCAGAGCAGATTTTTTTATCTACCAAACGAGAAAGCTTCACTGCTCTGATGTTAAATGAAACAAAAAAAAACAACCAGTATTCGGTGCAGCAGCAATATCATACTTTTAGTCGGAAATACACACGCCATATTTCCATTAAACTACAAAATGTACAAAAAATCGGGAAATTAAAACCAGGATTTTTCGTGAAAATATTCGTTATTAATGTAAGATTTTTAGCACAATGTCAGCAAAGGTGAAGACGAGTATGTGGTGTCATTTAGTAGCGCAATGTCAAAATGTATATAATAAACAGAAAAAAACGTATAATGATATATAACACAATTATACCCACAATGGGGACTCTCATTCAGCTCCTCCTACCAGCCTGACTGATACTGAATGTGCATTCATTGATGTCAATTTCCTTACTATGACTCCGTTCAATATTTATTAAAGATAGTTCAATAAAAAAGAGATTATAAATAAATTAAATTCATATCATTACAATGTATTTTTTAAATTGTTTTGCCTATTGTCAATTCGGATTAATTACTGAATCGGCTAGACAAATTTTGATCTCACTCACATTGGTATTTATAGGGTAAAACAAGGCATATTTAATGTCGGATAAGGACTAAGAGATCACGAGCCTTGGCATAGTATCATCATCAGCCTGTTACAGTCCACTGCTGGACATAGGCCTCTCCCTAAGTACGCCACAGAGCCTGCTGCTTTATGCATCCAGTCGCTACCAGCCCTCTTGTGTACGACATCCCGCCATCTGGCCAGAGGGCGTCCCGCGCTACGTTTGCCAGGCATAGTATAAATATAAATTAACTAGTTGACCCGACAAACGTTGTCCCGTCTTAACTATGAATTTGCAGTGCGCATTCTGTCAATCGCTGATAGTTATTGCAAACAATTGACAGTTATATAAAATTAATAATTTCGTTAAGTTTTCTTAATTTTTCTAATTTTCCGCGCAATTTTTTCTTTCATAAGAACCTTCTCCTGACAATAATTAATAGAACAAAAAAAGAATTAGCGAAATTGTTCCACCCGTCCACGCGTGATGCGATGACCAAGGGAAATAGAGTTTCATTTTTATATATATAGATATGTTTATCCTACGGTTTCATTATCAACCATGGATGACAGAGTAAGGCTAACTAATAACAATCGGTACGTCATGGTGACTACAATAAAAGTCACGTGGTGAACACACAGTAATTCCCATAGAGTCATGATGAACAATGACTAAATAGCGAGACAGGCTGCAAGTTTTCGTCCCGTTAGTATCACAAAAACATTTCCATTTTAATCCAATTATAAATATATAATGCCCCTTTTAAATAGTTTAAAATTATATATTGGCTCAGCTATCACATCATGGGACGGAATAATACGGCGAAAAGTGGGAACAGTAGTTATGCTTCTGTATACTTTTGTAGGGATAAAAGGCGTGAAGATGTCTTATTTATTGGAGTAGCACAAGAATAGTTAACAGGGAAGAGCTTTGTTTCAGAATATTGTCATATTAGTGTACACAGTTCCGACCAATAAATATTAACATGACAGTAACCCAACAAAATTGTCGGCAACGACACATCACTACATACTATAAAACAAAGTCGCTTTCTCTGTCCCTATGTGTGCTTAAATCTTTAAAACTACGCAACGGATTTTGATGCGGTTTTTTTTAATAGATAGAGTGATTCAAGAGGAAGCTTTATATGTATAATAATAACATCCATTAAATAGTCAGCATTGCACCCGTGCGAAGCCGGGGCGGGTCGCTAGTTTACCATAAAAACGTCAGTATATTGTGAACGCCATCTACAATAAGCCGGCGGCAAACCCACCACACCACTGTAATAATAAGACGTGTTTGCATCACAGCAATAACGTATTGTTATTTTGTATAAATGCTACGACGCTACGAAGTTATCTCTACGCGCCAGTCGCGTAGCAACCGAAGCTACGGCACACAAAAAGACCATGCACCTGCAGACGCGACGTCACGGCGAAAGCGAGAGTTTATCGATCAAGGGCGCCGCTTTGACATAGTTCGAATAAAGGGCGGCGGGAGGGGTGTGTGGCAGGGAACAGTGTACGTTCCGGTGTTTAATAAGTGTGTGTTGTTGAGACTACAATTCTTTTTGCCGCGTAATAAGGCTCGAGTGTGATACGGTTTCAAAAGTCACGTTATAAATTATTATTGCAGATAATTTAGACACTTGCCTCTTTTGAATACTTTTTCACGTTTGATTAAGTTTGTTTCTTTTTTCCATTTGTTTATTTGTAATATTTATTTTCGTCTACTTTCTTATATGTACGTATTACCTATTAATGCAAACTGTGGTGGATTAAAAAACTTAATTTACATTAATTTATTTTTTTCTGTTTGTTTTCCGAATAAATAAATAAACGTTGATAGAGAAAGATTAGATCAAAACTGTAATACAATGACCTACATGACACAATAAGCTTAGATATAATTAATAATTAAAAGGAAATTTTAAAAAATCGCCACGTCACAAATCAGAAAAAATATCCATCAAACTTTTGAAGATATGTGAAGTTTGCCACAGCGCTGTAACATTAATGTTATCCGAAATATATAATCGAAAAACAAAATATGAGAACAATTTTTATGTTTGCTTATTTATTTATTCGGTTTTTCAGCAGTAACACTACGATTACAATAATTTAAATATTATAACTTATAGCTATAATGTAAGCCCAAGTTAGAAAAACTCACCATGGACATATATAATGACATCATTTCATAAACAAGACAACCACGTCGTGAGTCGCTTGACTGATTGGCAGTGACTATCAGTGGCGAAGTCCATACATCCTGATTCCTACCGGCTTTCTTTTAGGTTTAAGGTTATACTAAACAATGATGCAAAGCTTTTGGTTGTGTGTTCTAATATTCAATATTTTTTGTTTTCCGGCAAATTGACCACAATTGTTAACAAAATGTGTTGCCTAGGATTCCCTTTTAAAAAAATTCTCCATCGCCTCTACTATGAATGACATGCAAACACATGTGTCACTCAATGGAACGTAACTAACGGACAATTGTATTTCCGTACTATCAAAGCCGTTTCGTACTATAAAAATCGTAGTCGGAAATTTTATTGAGTTAACAATTAGTTTTTCACTGCACCTGAGGTTTAGTTGGTGGCGTCCTGATAAAGAATCGACTGACCAGAGATTATCTCTCGACAGTAGACACAATTATGCCGGCCTATACAAAACTTTTCTACTGAAACTAGTGTTCTTTGCTCATAGTGCCAACATAAACAATCCTATAAAAGTAATTGAGGAACAGTTATGATTTTTAAAATTTTATGCTATTCACTTTGCACAGCGTACATATTTGCGTGGCTTACGAACGTTTTCTACCGAAACTTATGTAAATATTCTCTCAAATACTCTAGCGAGAAAGAAAGACGAAATAAGAATATCTTCTAAGAGATCTTAATCATACAGAGTCATACTTTGAATTTCAATGTGGGCATTGTAATAGTTTATGTCGGTTGCTGCGTCGGAAGGGGCTAGGGTATTATTAAAAAATATTTTGAAATCGTAAAGTGAGTAAACACCTATGAAAGCGGACGTAGCGACATATCGTGTAAGTACGAACAAGCTCCTTAATTAATAAAAAAATCATACAGAAATTAACAAGTTTTAAGGTAATTACATTTAAAACAAACACTTTGTAAATAGCTTTAAGAAATGTATTAGACAACCATTCGAAAAAAGTGATCCATTTATAACCTGATTAATTAACCTTTTTTGCACATACAGCTATAATTTTCAATTTGATTCTATTTTACCTTAAAAAACAAACCCTTCCACTGAATCGTTCTTAATTCAAATAACGCTCTCACACTAACGCTACGCAACCATTGAAAACGTTTACAAAAAACACAAACAAGAAAATGAATTGTCGGCACAGCTGACTGGGTATACAGACACGTGTGTGCAATCCGATTAACCGCCGATGTGTGTGTGCAATCGCGCTGCATCTGTGTATTTATTTGACCATTTTGTCCGTACTTTTAAAATAAACACAGTTGGAATAATAGTATTCTTCGGATTTTATCGCGGTTGTTTATAATATTATTTTCTCCCGGCGTTTCGTTTCTTTGCATCTTTGATAGTCACGAGGCGGACTCTATAAATAACCACAATTATCTGTATTACTTTTATGTCAACGTCTAACATTTTTTTTTTATTGCTTTGAATCAGACGAGCTTGCCGTTCGTCTGATGGTAAGCGATACGACCGCCCATAAACAGTACAAACACCATCCAACACGTTGAATTACCAAGTATTGTTTGGTATTCCACTGCGCTCGCCATTCTGAGACGTGAGATGTTAAGTCTCATTATGTCCAGTAGTTACACCGGCTACAATGTAATGTACATTCGCGTAAACATGAGCAATGATTGTAAACACAGTTGGGTTTCTCGTATGCGAGATGCCAGCGAGGTAGGTTCACCGCAATGTCTACATTTGCCGCCAAACACATTGTATGACCAATGCGTTCCAGTTAGGACTTATTGGTTAGTATAATTATTGGGCTTTAAGTCTTAACATGAAATGTCTCAGGACGACGAGCGCAGAGCAATGCTTCGATTTTTTTTTATATCTAAGTCGGCATGCTATTGCTACTGTTTATAGACAGTCGCTTACTATGAAGCGAGCGGCTGCTCATCTTGTCGTATAGCTATAATGCAAAATTACTAAAACAATGTATTATTAACGAACGCCAAGACATACAAATTGCTTGCCTCATGTTATCATCTGTGTTTATGCACAACGCCTAAGAAACAGCATCAACTTCATTCAGAATTGCGAATTACAAAACACTACGAGATAGTGTACTGTGCTTGTCACACTAAATGTTAGACAAGGCTCATAATTACGGCCTAAAGTACCTTCGAAACTATAACACGAATGCGATGGTACACCGTTTAACAGCATAGAGTCTATAATATAAATCCTTATTTCATTTTATAATTTAATATTTTAAAGATATATTCATAAAATTATTTCATATTAATAAAAGTATTACAACACTCGTGAAGTGTGAGGTTATTAAATTAAAAGTGATGAAATAAAAGCTAAAGGAAATATCTGATCCCATAATTACATTTTATAATTAATGCCAGCTAAATGCAGCGTACATTTTAAATTCTTTGCACTGCACGGTTATATTGGAAATGAAATATTCTTTTACATGGTAAATATATTAAATTATTATTTCAAACATAACAAGCTCTGAATAACTGCGTAACGTTGCATTTTGTATTTATGAAGTTTTTAAAATATATTTTTATTACGCTGTCTTTTTCTGACTTTAACAACATTCATTGAATATTAAACATTTTTCTCTTTGTTCGTAATTTTCTGTCTGTATATGTTTCGTTTAAAAACGACTTGGCGATGGTTGTGACGTAGTGCATTACCCAGGGCAGTTGATACAATTATTTTTTGAACCTGCCTTTTGGAACCGGATATGCACAGCCTGATCCTAGAATACGACACTTACGTGGCAACTATGGCGAGTTTTAACACATTGTGTACGGTGATCGCAATCCGGGCGGATATATAAAATAAATCAATTATATCCTACTACCAGCAAAATAAAATTTCAACAAGATTCGAGTAGGATTATTGAGAGAATCCGGATTTATATCGAAAACGTTTTAGTATTAAAAGCTTTTCATATTTGATACAGAGTATTTGGATAGTTGAAAAAGTATAAATGTCAATCAGTGTTGTCGGAAGTATTATAAGTGCAGTAGGGGAGGGCTCGCAGTGTACCCTGCAAGCACGAATGAAACAGCACACTTGAGTTAAATTCCGAATTATTGCACTCCACATCAGTGGCGAAGGGTGAATTATTCTGAAAGGAAACCCAACACAACACGTTGGTACTAATGTGCATAAATGGCGTCAGTCAATCACTGTAATAATAATTAGATTTAACATAAATTAAGAAATGGAAACCGATATGAATCGAGTTATATGGCGTCTTCGCCACTGCTCTACATTGAAAATCAAATTACTGTCATGAAATTTGTAAATTTTTTTGTAACATTTGTTGTACTCATCAAGCCATAATTATATAACTTGTTTTTGTAATAATTTGATATATATTGTTTAGAACATAGGAAGCAGCCATGGCAGTCACTGCGACGCCTAGAAATAGTGTCACAATTCATACCGACATTGATTTTTCGGGGGTTCAACAAATACCTGCCATTTATAATCGTGCCCGCGTCCTTATTCACTCTGGGTTTTTGAACATTATCTAGTTCCCTATAAATTCTGTAAATTCTCATAATTTTTGTAGATTTCTATAGATTCTCTGGCTCATTAAATAATCACTATCTGAAGAAGTGTCGCAATTACGAAACGTTTAAATCAATTGTAATGATTTATGTTTACGCGAATGTTCGACGTTCAAATTAAACTATTTTTTAGTCTTGAAGTCTGAAATCCGACTTGAAATCTCAAGACACTGTGAGCTGATTCTGCGTAGATCGGACCACCAATAGCAAAACAATTTAGAAGGTTGTATAATAATTGTTGTATACAAAATGTAGGTACATATTGTAACTTGACTTAGCGGATGACAAACACCTTAGTCTCCCCCGTGACCATGAAGGCTGCAGTCTTCGAAACGTCGGGAGAAAATTCAAATATAAAAACCGCGATATAATCCGAAAAATTGTTTAATATCGATCCTCGTAATTTCAGAATGCAACTACGACAACCCTTTAGTAATTGCAGAAAGAAATGAGCAGTTTTGATTGAAACGTAGTGGCCTATAAGAGGTTTGCCGGCATCAATGATGCTCGTAATATCGGAAATTTCGCTTTAAACGTGAATATTCGTTTCCATTTGCTCATTTTGTGTTTTATCGGAGAATGGCTACTCGATAGATTTTAATGCCATTATGAGACGCACTTTATTGAATTTCTGAAGTTCATAGTGATTTTGTAACTGTTTCAGTGGCGGAGCTGGTCGGGCAAAATTGAATCAGGACGGAATTTGAAACGTGTATCCGATATAATAGGGTCGCTTTTTATAATATAATGGGACGGGACATGAGGCGAAAAGTGGGTACCTGGTTACACTTCTGCCCACCCCTTCAAGGATAAAGACGTGATATTTTTTATTGTTATTTTACATAACATCACACATTTTCCTTTCAAGAGTAGACAATGATGTAAAATACGCATATTTCGCCAGCAATATTATTGTTAGGAATATAATTTTTTTTTCAGCATGTAGATGTCGCTATCAATTTATTAATGTACTAATTTGTTTTTCTCGCCATCCGGCAAACGAGAAGTGGGTACTTGATGTTCACTGATCCCTAGTGCACTTAAAAATAGAGGTATTGTAGTGTTTTTAATGTTATTTAATTAAGGATGTTTATTGGAGTGTTGTTCTCATCATTTAATTGCAACAAATAAATCTACAGTATCTCTATACAACTTTAATCGTACCTAAACGCGAGCCCAACCACACCATTAAAGCGAATATATAAATAATAAAACCACCTATTTATTAATTGCTGCAGCTGTTTACAGCGCTTTAAATTATTTAAAGCAAATTATTGTTATGAGACTTGCCCGCCCTCATCCACTGCCACTCCTGTACCCAGGATAATTGGCACGCATTTTACGACAACGAGCGGTGAAGCTCGGCGAGTCTCAAGAAGTCAGTCAGTCTCAGTCTGATTTGTAAGACAAATCTACTGAAATATATACTTATTTCCACACACACACACAACATCACGCATTTATCCTCGAAGGGGTATGCAGAGGCACAACCGGGGCACCCACTTTTCGCCAAGTGTATTCCGTCCCATGATGTGATAGGGGGCGAGCCTATCGCCATATCGGGCACAAATTCCAGACTCCGGGCTGATACTGAGCAGAAAAACCCAAATATCACTTTGCCCGACCCGGGTTCGAACCCAGAACCTCAGAGTGCTGTCGTACCGCGCAGTACAACTATGCCACCGAGGCAGTCCTTTTTATGAAAGCTTTATAAATGTTACATAATAATAATTTATCACTCAATAACAGTTATGCGTTCATCTGTGAGATTCAAAATAACTAAAGTTGACGCTACGGACCCTATTTTACGGAAATCCAATATAAAAATGTGTTAAACGGCTTCACTACTTTTAAATGGTAAAAATTGTTCCACGAAATCCGTTAAACACTAGAGTATTGAATGAACGGGAATGTACTAGAATTCTCAGTATAAGTGAAACCACTTGACGAATATCAAAGCTGACGAATAAATTCGTCGAACAATTTTTCCCGTCGAATTGGAGTGAGTGATGTAGTTTGTTTATTTACCTGAATAGGAACACAGACACGTTTTTAAACGTCAAATACAAAACTATCCGAACAAATTCAAAACTGCAGAGCGCCTATCAAATTTTACCAATATTTTTATCTTCACTGAAACTGAACTGAACGTATTTGTTTTATAAAAAAAAAATGTTTCAATCAAATTCTATGTGTACACTGTACAGGTTGATTGGAGGCTTTGCGTTTGTACATCTTTTTTCGTGGCTGGTTTTTAAATCTATCCGTATTTGTGATGCTATATAAAGCTTTACTAATGTGCCACTCCCGTACGATTTTTAAGTCATTTATAATGGTTATTCCTTTTTGTGATATTTCCTATTACACCAAATTTCACTAAACGAATATATTTTTTTTAGTGTATTGGAAAACATATATATTTTTAATACAAATCAACTTAACAAACTACATACCTTTTTACGCCATCTCTTAAGATGATTTGGAAGTTCTTTAAGTTACAATTAAATTGACATTAGATTTTTTAATCAGTATCAGCCCGGAGTCTGAAGTTTGTGCCCTTATAAGGCGATATGGTCGCCCGCTATCACATTTGACGGAAAGTGCGTGAACCAGCTGTGCCTCTACTCTTCGGAGATAAACGTCATGAGAAGTGTATGTGTTTAACCCAACCTAATGTTCCTAAATTAACCATCTCTAAAATAATAATAATATCAGCCCTGTATTATATACTGTCCCACTGCTGGGCACGGGCTTCCTCTACCACTGAGAGGGATTAGGCCTTAGTCCACTACGCTGACCTGGGAAATGGTAGACTTCACACACCGTCAAAATTCCTATAGAGAATTTCTCAGGTATGCAGGTTTCCTCACAATATTTTTCTTCATCGTTAAAGCAAGTGATAATTACAACGCCTCTATAAAAGTTGGGTCCTAATTCTCCCCAAACTACAAACACTTATTAGTAAGATTGTCTTTGCTCAGTAGACGCTATCTCCAATACGCTGCTATATAAACTAAGAACGGGGCGTTAATTAGCTTGCATTGTCGCTGCGGATTTCATTAAGTGATATCGTCGGAGATAGGGTATTACCGCGGAACTGGAACTGGTAAACACCGCGTAAGTGAAAACAGTCAAATGTAGAATTGGTAGAATGCAAAGCGTACATCCTTCAGTTTTAATTCATCGCGGATTTTTTTCGGTACTCGGTACTTACCAGTGGTAGTAACGCGGTATTTACGAATGTTAGTTACGCGGTATTTGTTATTGTTAGTTGCGCGATACATGCCAATATTAGTTACGCAGTATTTGCGAATGCCAGTTACGCGGAATTTGTTACTTACGCAAAAACATTAAACAGTATAATTATAGGCCGGACATCAGAATCAAATGTGCTCCAAAAGTTATTACCCATTGGTAATAAAACGTGTTATTTAAAAGTTTCGTGTGACAAGATGTCACAATTTTCTTAGATATTACAAAAATAACATATTTACAGAAAATATTCTAATATGCGCATTAAAAATTTACAAATAGCGATATGGAAAAAATATGAAGTATTTTGTATATGTGATTTGCTATTTCACGGTAGACTGAGAAACCGTCGCATGAGCGCTTTTTTTCTATGACAATCATTCCAATGTCCGCTCTATATAATTTAAGAACCTTAGTTACGCGGTATTTGCCACTGCTAGTTACGCGCTATTGTACTATCCCTGAGGATCTGGATACAATTATATTCATTATGCAATTTCACAAAAAAACGCATCAAAATTTATTAAACAGTACCCTGAGACTTAAGAATGACTTTAGTATTAGAGCAAATTTAAAACTTGATAGAAATAAAATCCACTACAATGCAGCCAGCCGATTGTAGCCCTAGATCGCGTAGGTTAATTCTTTATCACGATTGGTTGACAATGTAAGGAAATTTCCAATTATACCAGATGAACAAATAATGTCGGATCGCGGGGCATTTCACAGGAAACCATTATTTTTATTATGAGAATGATGTTAGGTACATACTTGTAAAAAATTCTCGAGAGTTAACAAGTTGAGAAGACAATTTTTTATTTGTTAAAGAAATACAAATGATAATTGTTATATTTTTCTATCTCAAAGGATAACGTTTCTGAGAAAATTCATATTTATATTACAAAGGCCAGTGTAACTCTGTCAGTTTGTTTGTTACGCTACCGTTGAGTTGGTTTCGATCAAATTTAGTATAGTGATGAATGCGTTCTGGTCATTTGTAATTCTTCTGTAGAATATAGTATAAAACATGCCACGTCATGATTGGTGGAGAGTCTGGCACATTATTAACGCCTTTGCCTCTCGACCAATCATAATCAGATAATACCAACGTTCGTGCTGTGTTTGTTTTTCTACATTCTAGGGGAAGCATCTGATATTGAAGTGTTCGAAGCGACAGATAAGCTGGCTTTCGGCTATAAGCTATTAAAAAAAGTAAAATTAGCTATCAGCTGTAAGCTGTAAAAAATTACCAAAACTTTTTTATCGTTAAAAATATATAATGTAATTTTTATCATACTCAGTCAGTTGGTGTATATTCAAGGACAGGCCGGCATAATTCTGATAAACATTGTTGAACGAAAAGTTCTTCGTGGAACAAAATCATATCGATACTCTACTCGCCATAAAATATAGTGTATTTATAAAAGATACACAGAATCAGAACCTCTTATATTCGGTGAATTCTTGATTGCTTCTTTAGTCTTTTAAATGCAACATGGAAATCGCGCTTAGCCGTAAAAAAATTAATAAAACTTTTTGTTGCACTATAAAATGTGGATTGTGTTTAAATAATATAACTTCTACAGTCTTACTTATAAACTAGTTTTAGCGTTAAGAGGTGGTTAAGAATTGCCTAAATAGGAGTCAAAAACATCACCGATTTCCTAATTTACGCCTTATTAAGAGGCAAGATGGCAGGTTTTGACTTACAGCTGATCGAGTAAATTTGTGTTTTAACTAAGCATAGCTTTGCGAAATTTTTATAAGTAAGACTGATAATATTTAAACGGTCGGACACAAGTTTAAAAATATTCTAGTGCCTAATACGTTGGTTTTCACAAAAAAAAATCTGAAAAAGTTTACTGCGTTTCTGTAGCATTTTTGTAGTAATAACATTTCATACTAGAGAAATAATAACGTTGGTGAATTTACCCCCACAAAAGGTTAAGTCTTCAATAATGATAGGCTTTGCATTTCTTTGAATTCATTAGGCGTCGCGCGCGCCCTTTCACGTTCCTTTCGAGTCATAATCTACGACTGGGTAACTAATTACTACATGCACATCCACTTTAGTGGATGATGATGATTATTTGACTTTGGATTTTTATTTCCTTTTGGGTTTCCCTTGGCTCAAGGAATATTTTGCCCTCCAGCACCCGCTATAAAAGAAAACCGATAACCATGCTATTTAACCCAATAGTCAGCCCAGTTCAGAAAGCATTAATCTAGTATAATGCGCCCAAAATACATTTACCCGCCTTGTCAAGTAAATGTACTTAACTAAAGCTTGCCAACAAAGTTAGCGGAGTGCAGTGTTCCGAACGTCCTTCGGGAACGTAATCCGATTACCTGAGCTCTCAGGCGCTTTATATTATTTGTACAACTTAAATAATATATTATTGTGAAGTCGAGTTGTGAGTTGTTGCTTGCGATTCTTGGATGGGGTAATATTTGTATTAGATATATAAAAATGATTATTTTGGCTCCAATAAATATACTGTGGCGGTACAGTTAGTGCATATACCGCCATCTTGTCAACATCGCCGGAACTGCAAGAGGATCGATGCAGTGACACAACTTGAGTGATAATCACACAGCAATCACGATAGATGACGACATCGATCCTGAATCACGCTTGCACAATTTGCGCGACGTGCAGCATATATACCACCTCTGAATAAAAACTGTCGGAAGGGCCACGGCCGGTCAGGCGCAACATCTGCCTGACTGGAAATCTTCCCCGTCCATAGAGGAACGCAACCATCAACGCAACCATCTGTTCCTCTACAGCGGTATTAACTTTTACGCCGCTAAAATACTATAACTTAAAATATAAATTGACAATAGACAAGTACATATCCATCCATCCATTTGTGAAATATTGGAACCGCAATCAGGTCCCAGTAGTAATATGCTTTGCTCCAAGGAGTAAAACGCTGGTAATTCTGCTGGTACCTGGTATGACGTATCTATACAGTTCTAAATAAATATTAAGCTACTCCAAGTGGCAACTAATGTATTAACTGATTAGATAATAGCATTATAGTAACTTATAGCACTACGTGGCATGAGGTTGTTTGACATTCTATATGTTTCCACTTACGTAGTCCATAGCCTTTCTCGAAAAATAGCTTATCCTACTCCAAAATAAATTTTCAATTCGAACCTGTAGTTCATAAGCTTAGCGCGTTCAAACAAACAAAAAAACTCGTCATCCTTAATAGTATAAATTATGTAAGTCTTAGCTTAATCTTAAACCAGTTGGTATATATTATATAAGTCTTTATATAATAGTATAAATGATCTTAAACACTGGAATACAACAAAACTCCAACTCCATTTAGCATCTTTTGAACCTTCTTCTTATAATAAGCGCTCAAACCTAAAATTTTATAAAATTAAATTAATAAAATTCTATATAAATCTTAAATTGCTCGAAAACGAATAAGTTCCTAACAAGGCTATATAGTTCATAGGCCAAATCGATTAATTTTGCAATTATAATCATACTTTTACAAGAATACGTCATATTTCCAGTAATTCTGTTCAATTGAAAAGCATTCAATTACCTGCGTGCGATGTGTTTACGAAGTGCGTGTAATTAAATAAATAAACAGTGAAATTTATTAACAAATATCCACGCTTCATTAATTATGAAATAAACACAATTGCGGTTATTGACAAACACGGTACCAATTATATGAAAATGTTATTGAAATAATAACTAATAAATCGAAAAACGAACTGCAACCCTCATAATATGTTAATAAGGAAATACCAGGCTTGCTTTGTGAAAAAGCTTTAACTTGTTTCATTTTGTTATTTATGCGCTGTTACAAGGCGTAAATGGAATTAACGTGTTCTTCACTTCTTCTTTATGTTTTTACGTAGTTATATAAAAATAAATAGTAAAAATAGACTAGTGAAGAACGGAATGGTGTGCAAGTCGAATGTCCGCAAGTTTTTTTGTTATAGGCAAATAATACGGTTCAGCTGATGGTACGTGATTACCGCCGCCCTTGAACACCTGCATACTAGGGGATATAAAGATACGTTGCCGGTCTCTTAGGTGGGAACACGCTGTTTTTTTAAGGTCGCCAGGTCGTATTTCTCCAGAAATGCTTCTGGCGGCAATTGCTTTCATAGTTTTGAAGTACGTGGTAAAAAAAATTAGTAGGAACGTAATGTAGTGGATTGTCAATCTTGGAGTTCAAGACCCGAGACACAAGCTCGAATTTTTGGAAACAACGTGTTTATTGTTTATAAAAATTACGTGGCTGAAGTCTGTTAGTCTGTAGCTAGCGTGGTGGATTAAGATCTAAACCTTTTCATTAGTAGGACAGTATATCATACAGGGCAAGTATTATATTATTAATACATAGAAAATGTATTTTACTAATACCTCAGGAACTTAACACGTTTTATAGAAAAGTGGATGAAGTAAGTAGTCATAGATTCATGATTGAATTTAGATAGTAACGACATTAATTACTAAGTGCTGAACCATACTAAGCATATTATTACTATTCACGACGCTATTGTCGCTTTGATTTACTAACTATAATCCTAATCGGAATACAATAATGCTGGCACGATGCTTCAAATAGCGTTAGCCATTTTTTTACATGTGCACATCAACGTAACCCCTTTGCATATAAGTGGGGGGGGGGGGTCCAATAGAATGTCGACTGACGAGAGATGATCACCCCTCGGCAGTCGACACAATAGGGTACCGGACTCATTTTTGTTCTTTACTATTATCAAATATTTACATAATATAAATTATAACACAGAAGGAATTATTAAAATCCTATAAAAAATCAACAAGTTATAAGTCTTTGAATTTCGGTGGAAGGGGTAATTAACAAGAAACAGAAAAGAGACGAAATATCCACATGTGACGTCATCGGAAATTACGACGCGTGCGAAAAAAAGATGAAGCGATATCCCCACATCGCGCCCACTTCTGCACGTTACAATATTTTAAATATGAATTACTCGCTCATTTTTTAACCAATTGTTATGCAGTTTTCGCAGGAGTGCTTCTTTTTCGTATTATTAACCATTACATATAGAATAATGTACAAAATCAAGCATAGGCCGGTCCCCTATTATGCCGGCTTGTTGGAACCGAATATACACGGGCCTATCCCGGTACGCGACACGCTCACGTGCGCCACTATGGCGGGTTTTAATACCTTGTGTACCGTGGTCGCTATCCGGGCACAATGCGGTACATAACCAGCTGTCTCTTGCATGCGATACAATAATATATGAATAGCGGAAGCCATTTTGTATGTTTTAGAAAGTTTAGATCGCTGTTTAAAAATATATTAACTATTTTCAATCGCTAAAGCTAAATTTGTTTGAAAAATCATATAGATAAAAAGCAATGAATGCAGTGACCATGTACTTTATTTAAAGGAACTTTAATGCCCAAAATCCCAGTGGTCGAGATCAACACATTTCTTAAATAGAGAGCGATGTGAATCGGTAGTTCTGCTTACTTTACGTTTTATAAGATTATATTTCTGAATGGTCAAAACCCTAAACCCTAAACATAAATTATAATTCCCGTTGACATATGGAAAAGTAAACTGTCCTGTAATAAAAGGAACTTCAAAGCTAAATCAACTGCAATCAATCCGCGGCTTATCGATTTGAGTCAAGCAGTCGCAGCGGTAATCAAAGGGTTACAGTTCACCACGTTAAATATTCATTTTGACATTCATTACAATGGGCTTGAGTTAAGCTAGTGTTACATTAGGGAAGGTTTTAAGTCTTGAGTATTAATCGGATTTCACGTTTGTAATAACACGCAGGTTTACGAGTTTAGATCTCAGCTTTTTATTTACTAGCGAGTAGAATTAAGTGTGTAAAGTATGTATAATGGAAATTATATGCTAGTGGGAGAAACTGACACTGCATATAGCGTGCCAGCAAGAAGAGAAACACAATAAAAAATATATTTTCGGAAATTAAAAGCCATGCCTAAACAACGAGAGGAATTTGACTTTATATACATCTAAAAAACCGAATATTTGTGTATTACCCGACTGTGTCTATTATTTGTAGATTTGCGACATGTTTTAATCTGAAGCAAAATCCAAGAGTTTTAATCAATGAACTGCTCTATACAACAATATGCATAACAATAAAAAAAACAATTGTATTATTTTCTTCTCTGTATTATGTACTGTAGTTTATACCTTAAACTGATATTTTGAGTTACACTAAAATTTCTTGCCCGTTTTTCTCTGGTGAGAACTGCTTTCCGAACTGGTGGTAGAGTTAATATTGACGGAATCTAAATAATGTATAACATTTTACGGGTTCAAATAAATAATTTCACTTCAATAAAATTAAACCAATAATAAATCTATAATGACATAACTCATAAGTATGTTATTGCCCACTATTGCCCCAGGTATGAAGGATAGTGTGCACCTCCCTTTGTCTGCGACACAGCGCTAATTCCTTGCCGAAGGACAAACGACGATTGACTGCATACGGTTATTTATTCATGACCACTTTCAATGGTAATTTGTAGCGAGAATGTTAGTTTTACAAATGACCGGCTTCTAATAGAGCAAATGTACGGTTTCGTAATGATTTTTATAAAGGTAGACCAGCTGAAGTTTTATTTTGTTATGCAATGTAAAGCGTTAAAATATCGAATTTTAATATGTGACATAAGACGTCTGAAACTCATTGGAACTTATGTTGCAAATTCCGGGCTACCCAAACGTAATGGAATATCTTGAACAAATTTTCGGTTACCTGCTAATCAGATTACGGTGCCTGTGATGGGATATTGGCCAGAACTACTAAGAACAAACAAATACCAGGAGACTTTAATGCGCAATCATACAAGTGAATTTCAATTTATTGCACTCCACAATTATTGTTAGCAAAAAGTGTTACATTACATAATAATAATATAGTCAGGTATATAATTGTGGAGTCTGTCTGGCACAGTAATAATTATAAGAGGGGGAGAAACTATGTATTATTTTTTTTTTTATTATGGAATATCTTTTCTGCGAACTATCACGGCACGAAGGCCGAACCTTTTGGAAGTATTGCGGGACCATACAGATCACACATAGAAGCCCCTTTAAGGTACTTTGGTTTGGATTTGTATATCTTACAATTACTCTTTCTGTCTGTACTCATGGAAGAAATATAGCCAAAAAGAGCGCCCGCAAGGTGCGATAACAAATAATTGTTGGGAATTATACTGGGTCTTTGAATGGAATCTAGATGAACTAGTTGCTGGGCTATTGATTGAGACCACGGCCTGCCAAGTACATTGTCTCAATCTTTTGTTTTCAAGGCAAACGTGAGTTGTCCCCCACTATACAGGCATGCTGTACGTGACATAGGCATAGGATGCAACATCGGTACGGGTGGCTAAAGGGTGTCGAGAAGAGTACACAGATTTCACCATCGTGAGTCGATTGAGTACTTCCACCCTGGAGCTAAGGTTCTTAGCTCTTGCGACCTCTACCCCTAGTCGGCTAGTTAAGGCGATCGAAACGTCAGGAGTCTCGTTAAACCCCCACGGAATCAATGTACGCAGTGTCGCCACTCATCGTTGACTCGCCGCAATGTATTACTTATCACTAATACTAAGTATATTAACATTCTCTTATTTTGTTGTTATAGCCGTTTCCGAATCACATCACCAGATTCGTAACCTAGTTTGGCACCACAAGTAAGACTAAATCCTTGAATTCAAGCGTTTGAAATCCGACCAACATTGGAATCGAACTTATTGTGTCATAAGTTTGATAAGGTAGTAGGTCACTCGATCATTCATGGGCCAGGGTGAGGGAGCGAGAGGGTAGATATTGCGTGTACTCCATGCGGAGGGCGGGGAGAGCGGGCCTGCCGAAACTACGATTCGCAACGCCTACTGGATCGATTTTAAGCATTGTATAAACGCTTTAGTGGAGCTGAAGTCGCCAATTTTTGGGAAGGTTCGATGACGTCAATTCGAAATTCAAATATTTTTAATTTAATGTTATTTATATGCGCGATATGGTTCGCAATATTTCAGACAAATGTTAAGAGATCAATCTTTGTTTTTAAGTTCTCCTAGGTAAGTCGAACTATTTTGCCGCATTAACAGACGTATTGAAGCAGAGTGTAACAGATTTGTTAATATGGCTGTTATGGGACTAACTTCACGCCCCAGCTCAGAAACCTAACATAGTGCCGTGCCACTCCACTTAAGTGTCTTAAAAATAAGTGATTATAGGCAACCTGTCCTCACCAGCTAACCTATTTGCTCGCCCCACCTAGCTAAAGAAACCGTTAAAACCATCAACTGAAAACTCAAACAATTTATTAATCTTAACGTCTCGAAAAATGTAATTTACAAGTGGTTTCTCAATTTGTATTGCCGAGATAAATCACGGGCAAGCATTCCCGGACACTGCGGATGCCGGCATGGAATGCCGTCGCCTGCAACGGCAGCGGAACGGCATTATGACGTCACACGACAATGCGGGGAATCTTCTAACTTGCCAATTGAGAAGTATATCGGGATTTAAAATCGTGCTCTTTAATTGTACTATTAGTTAAACGAATTTATTTATAAAGATACTTTAAACAGTTTACCGATAATAATTATAATCTAAAATTACATTACAGAGGATTAATGGCTAGTCAGAATCAAAATAAAAGTGTATATAACATATCCAAATTAGGTGACACGTACATCTAATTTAATAATAATAATAATAATATCAGCCCTGTATTATATACTTGCCCACTGCTGAGCACGGGCCTCCTCTAACTACTGAGAGGGATTAGGCCTTAGTCCACCACGCTGGCCTAGTGCGGATTGGTAGACTTCACACACCTTTGAAATTCCTATAGAGAACTTCTCAGATGTGCAGGTTTCCTCACGATGTTTTCCTTCACCGTTAAAGCGAACGATAAATTCACAAAGAATACACACATGATTTTTTTTAGAAAAGTCAGAGGTGTGTGCCCTTGAGATTTGAACCTGCGGACATTCGTCTCGGCAGTCCGTTCCACACCCAACTAGGCTATCGCCACATCTAATTTAGTTACCAAATAATAATGATAAATATAAAATATATTGGCTAAGGTAAGGCAGTCGAAGTGGGAGTTGTATCTGACTTGGGTGCTGTGGATAATATGTATTTTACTGAGCGTCGGAAAGTAATATATTTAAAAAAGAATTGCAGATCATTTTAAAATAACACATGATGAATACTATGAATCTGTCTTTAACTACAATTTTATCCAAGACCAAATGATTTGTACAAATGCAAACCACTGATTAACTTAAAATATATTTAACGGTGATGTTTTTATGTTTCAGTCATGCATAATCCTGAATCCGATTATAACACAAGTCTCAAATGATGGCGAATAATTGTATGAATTAACCATTATAAGAAACATATTCAAAAGCGAAAATAGCGTCAAGTTAGATTAATGGAAAAAATTGAAAAAAACATTTATCAAGTAAAACTGCGGAGGAATAAGTTCAAACTCCACGGGAAAATGCAAGACGTCGAATCGATTTAGAAGCAACAAACGAGAAAAATTCAAAGAAAAAGAAGACATCAAAGTATTCCGTGCTATTGCAAGCTTCGCCGCGGCGGCACTCTAATCTGTTGCATTTATTGTTGCAAATGATAAAGTTGCACCGTCTCAGCGCCCGAGTCTAGACTTTATTTCTACTTCCATTTCCAAGCCGCTTGTCTGTGATGGTTTTGTTATATTTATATTCCAGGGTTTTTATTTGAATCTTTTCAGTTTTGGTATCGTATGCGTCAGGTGGTCACTGACGTCTTATGAGTCGTAGCAAACTGAATAGGCGATGACTAATGAATCATATATTCACTAATTAATAGGTTATACACACAGTTATTAATTAGTGCTGTTAAAGCACTTAATTATGTTATCTACTGATTAGGTAGGCATCGCAATTCATGCAATCGGTGAACCATTTATAATTCAATCATCAAATATGAATTAATAAATCTCTCCTAGTCGAAATTCGGCTATGGAGTCTAATCTCGACGGAGATCAGCGAGGAGATATTATAGTGCACGTTTAAGCGTAACATATAGATGCCCTCTCCGTTCCTTCACTCTCATAGTCCCGTGAGACGGCAATCAGGTATAGCCGGAGAGATCAGGCGCAGGACCAACGGCTTTACGTGGTTTCCTAGGCACGAGGGTATCACACGGCCAATTTTCTAACTCCGAATTGCGACTGAGTAATATTTAAGATAGAAAAACTCAGTCACAATTACTTTTGGGCCGAGCCGGGATTCGAATCCAAGACCTTATTGCAGTAATCGTATTCGTAACGTATACACATTAGAACTACGCCGCTGGACGTACTGTAATATGGAACACGCAAGGGACAAACATTCGCTTATTTTTTTATTAGTATGAATAAAGTTTTGGTCGCGGCTTCAATCGCATGAAAGCCTTCTCAGGATAAAATCCCTAGAAACTCACATTTATCCTCATTATATCCGAACCCTGGACCTCAGAGCGCTGCCGTACCGCGCATGTAGCACAACTATGCCACCGAGACAAGCAGTTTGACCCTAAACCGAATTCAGTAATAGTTAAATCAATTAAAACTGACTCCAGGGATGCTAACTGCATGGTTATGCCGAAAATTGGGACGATGTTCGACAAGCGATATAATTTATCGAAACGATAGCGACTTTCAACGACGGAATATTATTGTTATATAAGTAAAAATTATGGCGATTTCGATTCGATTATGACATTAAAATAAAAGAAGAAGATCGGGTAAAGAGATATTTTGGTATTTCTGCTCAGTAACAGCAAGGAGTCTGGAAATTTTGCCCGATATTGCGATAAGCTCGCCTCCTATCATGAGACGGAACACACTTGACGATAAGTAGGTGCCGTGGTTGCGCCTCTGCATACCCCTTCGAAGATAAATACGTGACATGTTTTGTTCGTTTAATGTGCCTGATGTCAAATATCTTACTGTAAATCAATTAATTGCACCGACAAATACAGAATTATTAAGCGAAAGGATTCCGCAATTGACAATTAAACCGTAACAATTAATAAATAGCGGAATACCAATACAATTTCTGCGTACAATTTGATTAGTCTTATAGCAACTTGTTTGACTAAGGAAATTAATTTCATTAGCCGATAGTTCTGCGCCCGTGATTGTATTATTTGCTCTAATTGCTGAAGGAATAGATGCGAAAAGTGATATAACAGTTAGACTTCTGTATAGTAGTCTAATTAACAAGTTGACATTTAATATACCATGAATATTATGTGGTAGGCAGGTCTGTGCTAATATTCTGCAGCTTAGTACATACAAACAATATCGGTTTAAAAGGTATTTCTGTTGATGACATTGTAGTTTAAAAACCGAACGGCAATATATTTTATCAGTAAAAAAGGGTCAGCCGTACCGCCATCTTATAAGAGGCTAAGATAATTTTTGAAAAAAGGAATTTCGTACCTAACCAGCTAGTAATAAGAGATATAGTAAGTTTTTGGTTCGAGTACCTGCGTAAAGCCAGTAGCCGCCTTGTTTAACGACGCCTGCATAATAATAAAGACATATGAATTTCTCTGCTATTCTTTAAGGGTGTAATAAAAATTCTGATTAAACTTGTATTGCTTCGTACGTTATTGAGAGCTCTCCGCAATATTAATGTCAAGGTTTGAAACCTGCCGTATATATTTCATCTGCATAAACCGTATAACGTGTCGAAAACATACTTTCAATAATAAAATAAAACGTAACGTCCAAAACAGCGTTCACTTTTAGTTCTGAATATAGATATCACATTCACACTTCCAATAAACGCAAATTTATTTGTGTATTTATACATCTGTAACAATTGAATACGGTAATAATTGAACCGTAAGTCCGTTCTAATTATCGATAACTGCCTCATTGATTCATGTATTTGACAATTTCCATGAACGTCAACATAGAATAATAGCTCATATTATGGATTGGAATTCAAACCGCAATACTTATAATTTTATATGGCATTGTAATATTTTTTTATTTCTTTGAATGACGAGACGATCTTGCCGTTCACCTGATGGTAAGCGATACGACCGTCAATAAACAGTAGAAACATCATCCAACACTGAATTATAAAGTATTGTTTGGTATTCCACTGCCCTCGCCATCCTAAAACATGAGATGTCATGATGGTCATAACCAGTAGTTAAACTGGCTACAATGAATGGTCATTTGTCTATGATAAGTGACAATTTCAGGCACAGCGAGACGAGTAGCTACCCAGTGCATGCACTAGTGGTGAAGGAGTCATATAACCCGGTTCTTGCCGGCCTGTCTTTCGTTATTGATGTATAATATAATTATCATTAGAACGATCTGCGTACCGCATTTATGCATATAAGTACCAGTGGCGAAGCGTCCATACAAGCCGATTCCTACCGGGTTACCTTTTTTAATTACTTAAAATAATAAATGAAAAACATAACAATATAACTAGAATAATAATAGGATATTCAAACAAGTCATCCTATACCTACTTAATTCATTAAATCAAAATACATGTGTGCGTGCGTGTATGTGTACTTCAGGGTAACCCGAGAAATTGGGCCATTGGCGCGATTTTTTTTAATAATTTAGAATATATAATTATTAGAGTTTGTGTTTAATGTGAGTTAAGTATTAATTTTTGTTGGGCTCTTTTAGATAAGTACCTATGTTCAAAATATGTGATTATACGTTAAATTTAGAGTTTAGAAATAACGTTTATGTTAGAAGGAAATTATTATGTATTATGATATTTTACTGATTTTAATTTATTGTGAACAGCGTATTACATGTTAACTCGGATACCTTTTGAAAATTTTCACCCTTCGCCACTGATAAGTACTAATATGTCGCGGTTGCTTCTCAGAAAATTTCAGTTTTCCCCATTAACAACTATCGTTGTGAAGCCAGTGTAATAATATGGCAGTCTGCAACAGTGCAGTCTCAAGATAACGAGCACTTCAAGGAGCTCACACCTTACGATGCTCTTTTCAAAGCTCGATGGATGTTGCTGCTATTTATCTGCAGCATAATTACCTCGGTGAGCTATAATATTATTTTTCTTAATCGTTCCCTCATTACTGAGGATCGTGACTCCATCTGCGTCTCGAAATCTGTTTCTTGTTGATACGATCTACGCCTGATAAAGGGCGGTGCTAACGAAGATCTCAAGCTGGGGCCTTATTCTCTATCCCGCACGTTATTTTTACAGTACGTAACAAGCGCGTAACACAACGCATCATGTTTAGGACTATAGAAATTTGGCTTACAGAATACCATTCCACGCACATTTCTCAAAGATAACATGACACGGCCGCGTTACGCGTTTACACTATCATACAGAATAAGGGCCCTGTTCAGTGTATAATAGTATAGAGATTACGTATTAGATGTTTATGGTAAGTTTTTCATATACGATAGGCCTTCTGGTTACCACCGCAATGTCTATTTCTACCATTAAGTAGCAGTTTGCGCGAATTTTTGTATTCCGGTTTGAAGGACATTGTAGCGTAATTACTGGGCATTATGAGACTTAACATCATATGCCTCAGTGTGGCGAGGGCAGTGAACTGCCACAGTGCAGTAATGCATTCACAGGTGCTCGTATTGTTTACTATCGAGCTACAGGCTTGTTCGTTCCAAATTTAAAATTTATAAGATCTATTACACTTTCGCTCTAGTACGAGACATGATATAGTCTAGTGTGTTTACAGCTTTATTTCGAGTAGCGTCGAGATACTTTTGAGTGCACTATAGTAGAACAAAGATGCTACTTACTGTTCCCTAATGGAAACTCTTCTCTTCGCCTCTTAAAATATTACTGGAGGGGTATCGTCGAAAGTCGAAATCGCTCGATACCAATAGCTCTTGTAAAGTCTTAGTAATATTAAATGCGAAACTTTGTGAAGATATAACGATGTTTCTTATAGAAACGAATCAACCGAGAAAAGGATTTTGATAAAGTTTAGGTGGAAGCGCCACGTATAATGGACCTCCAAAAAGAGAGCGGGAGGAAAATTGATATGGGAATTATTGGGGCGAGTGTCAGCTGACACTGTCCTGGCCGAATCCCAAGACCTGTTGCGTTGGGCCAGGCTATGATCCAGCAGATTATTGGACTGTATTTCTTGGCATCCCCGTCGAAGGGGCTGGTTCGCGGCGAGTGTTGAGTTGACAGCCATATAAGGCTTACGGGGTGCAAACCTTACCTTGACGATGATGCATCAGGCGGCTCAGGTGGTCCCGGAGATGGCGGCGCTATCAATACACGACGCGCACGCAAAGGGGACTTGAATCACTCCGAAATCATGACACCAACAGCAAGCACAAGTGTAATAGAGTTAAAGCGAGCGAGCAATTCATGCAAATTTGCGTATTTTCGACAGCCAAAGCAACAGCTGCGGCGTCGGCGAGGACAGTAGTCAATCTGGCGCCCGCGCGGATACTTCAGCGCGGTGAGGGAGAAACAGATAGGGCAGGCGTGCGAGTGTGAGGGAGAAGGGTGCGGAATAAGGCACTGGCCACATGGATTAGACTATCAACCTATAATTACATATAAATATTACAAAAATTGTGTAAGTGATTAAGACAGAACCATTAGGCTATTCACCCCGAAAAGTTTCAATATAATTTTAAAAGTGACTGCCTCGGTGGAGTAGTTGTATTGCGTGCGCGAAACATGGCTCTGAGGTCCTGGATGCCAGGTCAGGCAGTTATTTTGAGATTTTCTGTATTAGCTCGAAGTCAGAAATTCGTGCCCGATATATTTTATTTTTTTGCTTTGAATGACGGGACCATTCGCCTGATGGTACGCAATACGACCGCCCATAAATAGTAGAAGCACCATCCAACACCTTGAATTACAAAGCATTGTGTATTCCACTGCGCTCGCCATCCTGAGACATGAGATGTTATGTATTATGTCCAGTAATTACACTGGTTACAATGTAGCCAGTATAGCTACTGGTCACAATAACAGCCGACAACCTCCCCAACATCACCCCCCCCCCGCCCCTATGTCCGCTGTTTAATGAAAACTGGGGACATTGAAACTTTAAATTACACTCTACACGTTCCTCAATAATTAATTTAATCAATGCCGACCTTCCATAATGCTATTGCATATATGTTCAAGGGAACATTGAATAAATAACCGCGACTAATAACATACGAAATGACCGCGCGGTGTCTGCAAAGCTTCGAAGTATTAATATTGTAACGACTTTAATTACTTAATTGATGTCTATCGATGTATGGAACAATTAAAATGGTTAACATTAAAAACAGGGTGACTTGTGGATACGCTAAGGACAAGGTGAAGTTATTGTATTTTTAGAAAATGTGGACTTATTAATATCAACCTTGTAGTTTATGTTATGTTCAACTCGATGCGAATCTACTACTGCAAGGGTTTAGGGTTTAATGTACTACGTGACCCTAGTATCTGTCGGCAGATTTTACATGCCTTTGAAATTCTTACAGAGAATTTTTAAGTTAAACATCGCACGGGAAGGATAACGCCACGCTCAGTGGAATATCAAATAATACTTAGTAATTCAAGGTGTTGGATGGTGTCTCTACTGTTTATGGGCGGTCGCATCGCTTACCAACAAGCGAACGGTAAAACCGTCGCGTCATTCAAAACTATAAAAAAGTTACCTACACGCTAATAGTAACTAATATATATTATTACATAAAAATGTATGTTTTTTAAAACATTCTTATTTTTATTAAATAACTTACTGTTTTATTTTGTATTGACACGATATTTAATGTTTATAAAATTATATTTTACGGATGGGGAATTAGACTTCTTCACATGGAAACAATATCGATCGAGCTGCCATTATTTTATTTTTATAAAAAGATACAGCTTCTTTTTTTAATTCTATATATACCTGAGAACACATATCTAATACTTGGAACCAGGGCAGATTTAGATGTTAATTCTCATTATCTCGTTACGTCTGAGATGTGGAGCCGCAATTCAGCGGTTACTCGGAGCTAAATTGGACAGGGAAAACCTTAATTCCAATAGTTAGGAATCGGACTCGACATCAAGACACGGTTTATAACATCGAACAAATATTTTTACGTGAATTTTGCTAGTTAATGATGAATACCTTCTCTCAATATTGCATTATTTTTTAATTAAACCTTCTATTAATAAAGTTTCCTAGGGTGAGTATATTTTTTTACATGACTGTAAAATGACTGCATGAAGGTACACTGACTTTAGTGGCTCCTTAAGATGTTAATTTTCTCCTATTTTATTACGAACTAGCTTTTGCCCGCGGCTCCGAACGCGTTAGTTTTTCAGGCTAAAGTTTTCCGTTATAAAAGTAGTAGTTTCCCGGGAGCCTATGTTCTTTCCAGGGTCTCAAACTGTCTCCATACCAAATTTCATCCTAATACGTTGGGTAGTTTTTGAGTTTAACACGTTCAGGCAGACAGATGCAGCGGGGGACTTTGTTTTATAATATATTTTTTAGAACCTTTTAAGAGGAACAATCCCGTCATACATCATTGTTGCATAACTTTAACCGTTTAGGCAGCGCACGCAACGGAAGCTCTCAAAACTAATAAATTGTCCCCGTTTTTGCAACATGTTTCATTGCTGCTCCGCTCCTATTGGTCATAGCGTGATGATATATTACTTAGAGCACTCCACAAACAAAGTGCTATTAAAGACATTTTTTTTTTTTCATTTCGAATCGGTAGTTCCTGAGATTAGCCACTACTGCTCTGCTCCTATTGGGTATAGCGTGATGATATATAGCCTATAGCACTCCACGAATAAAGGGCTATCCAACGCAAAAAGAAGTTTTCAGTTTGCATCGGTAGTTTCTGAGATTAGCCATTACTGCTCTGCTCCTATTAGGTATAGCGTGATGATATATAGCCTATAGTACTCCACGAATAAAGGCCTATCCAAGGCAAAAAGAATTTTTCAGTTTGGACTGGTAGTTCCTGAGATTAGCCATTACTGCTCCGCTCCTATTAGGTATAGCGTGGTGATATATAGCCTATAGCACTCCACGAACAAAGGGCTATCCAACGCAAAAAGATTTTTTCAGTTTGGACCAGTAGTTCCTGAGATTAGCGCGTTCAAAGAAACAAACAAACAAATTCTTCAGCTTTATAAAATAGTATAGATACCTTGTGCACTTTGACGTATATACCGAAGTACATATATAGATGCTCCGGGGCCAATACTTTATATAATAAAACAGACAAAATAATAAAAAAAAACTGTTAAAAATAAACAAACAAAGGTGAAAACCACATCAAAATATAATTCAGTGGGAAATAAAACAAAGCTTATTGTCGAGCTTTGGACGGATTCTGAAATCCTTTCGTATGCAACGCATATCGGTTCTCGGAACGAAATAATTGGCTCTTTATTAAAAATATATTTAATAAGTACTCAAAAAACGTGTTTATTGTTTAAGAGCGCATATCGATTTTCATTGGTAAGTAAAACAAATCGTATACGGAATTATTTTATGAAAGACGAGCACTGCTGTGCTTGGTAACTATAGAATCACGTTTTGGGCTATTCAGGGGTTGGTAGAGATGTGCCGCAATCGGCTATTTTAGAACCCATACGAGAACGAAGCGGTCTAAAGACGGTATTACCTATTTCAGACCTACCATATCCCAGAGAATATTGGTTCGTATAAGCATTCCGTCGAAACGTAATCTACGAGGAACGCCAGCGACGTAGAACTTTTGTACACGAGTTCTGTATTATATAACGTAATTGAGTGAAATACGCCATACTTGGAAACTCGCCCCACAAGGTTAAATCCTAACACGGTTAGAGAATCAATAATATTCATTATTTACATTTAAATATGATTAGAACATTCAACCTGCATTCCAATTTTAAAAGCAATTTCGTTAAACCGTTGAAAACACAATTTAAACTTTATGCAATCACATTCGCCCACTTTGCCTCCCTCTAAATCCCTCCCCTGTTTCCATACAATGACGCATGCATAGTTAACGCTGGGGATGCGGCGTTATCGGAACAAACTTTAAGTCTTCCGTTTGTTGTGTCACCGGATACCGGCCGAGGCTTTGCATAACTATGCGATGGGCGGACTCAAGGGTGCATGGGGAGTTGTACAACAGAAGTTGGTTTGTTTTGATACATTGTGAGTGCACACTTGCATTTTATTACATACTGCTTTTATTGTTAAATTTGATTTGTTGTATATGTATCATATTACACAGGATAGCATCTGCGACTGATCTCTTTTTTTTCGGCAGGAAACGCATGCCGGTTTTCCAGAACATCGAGAATACGTCCTACTTCAGACGGACGAAGAAGACTCTATGGAGCCTCGAACCTAGGTGCTCGAGCACTCAGGCTTTTTGGGATGCCGTTTTGAGCCCCGGGACCGTATTTATTCGCAACCGATCACTGCCACCAAAAATTGTACGACCGATGATACCTCTAGAATGTTGGATGCGACTAAATTTGCCATGATATATACCGTTCCGCGGTAGTGTGCATAATCTATCTGGGAATATGACATATATTTGTTCAATCAAACATTAAAAAATATTCCGCGGAAGGCTTCCCTGTTGCCTACGTGTGTAGCCGACGGTGCGCTGGTCGGCTTATCTAAACTTGATTTGTGTTACACTGTTTTAGTTCAAAAACAAATATCTGCTAAAGCAATAATCAACTCTAAAACCTCACGCATAAACCAAAATATATTAACACTCTAACCATACACATCAAATCTCAGTTTAGATTTAACCGCACGCATCTCATCGAATTCGCAGCAATGCCTATTGATTAATAACTGTTGCGTTACATGCAAAGCCTACCGCATACGTCACGTTGTTAGGAACACTGGTATAATAGCCTCATGCTTTTATACCATTGAAAGCTTTGTACTAACGGTCTATTATACGAATATATAGCAATTAATACAATACGGACCCTTGAATGCAAACGGGTAGTCTCGAGAATAATACGTTTATAGCAAATAGGCCACAGAACAAACAGCCCAAATAGTCTTGAATTGTATACAAGTGACCATCTCAGAGTAACTTCCTTTTTAATTACGTTTCTTTTCACTCCCTTTTAAAGTTGTTAATGACTTCTATAAAATTTAATATAATACTAAAGCGATTGTAAAAATATATTAGGGATAAATAACTTGTAAGCTGTGAAATGTGAAAAGGGAAAATGGCAAATAATATACGGAAACTGTGTGATTTTACTAGCGACGTCACAGGAAATAAGGTGCGCGTGTGAGCTAGATAGCACGATAACTCTTTTATGTGGCTATGTTTCCCCATAGCAAAATACATTTGACATATCAATTAATCATTAATTTTCAACTTAACGTGGTGCTACTTTTGAAAAAAGATTTATTTTTTGTATTAAACCCTAACCATTTGCTTTACAGTCCGTTACATCTACCATTATAAAATAATAGTGAGATTCCGTTGAGTAGTAAATAGTAAACAAACGCTTGAAAATTCTCTATATAAATCGGTTCAAAAAATAAATTATCACGCGCCTACTTTGGTTGCTATGGAGGTTATTGTATAATGCATATATCAAAAGCTTTATTATTTACTAGCTTTTGCCCGCGGCTCCGCCCGCGTTATAAAGTTTTTCGGGCTAAAGTTTTCCGTTATAAAAGTCACGCTATATATTTTCCCGGGAGCCTATGTTCTTCCCAGGGTCTCAAACTGTCTCCATACCAAATTTTATCTTAATACGTTGGGTAGTTTTTGAGTTTAACACGTTCGGGCAGACCGATGCAGCGGGGGACTTTGTTTTATGATATATTTTTGTAGAACTTTTTAAGAGGAACAATCCCGTCATACATTATTGTTGCATAACTTTAACCGTTTACGCAGCGCACGCAACAGAAGCTCTCAAAACTAATAAATTGTCCCCGTTTTTGCATCATGTTTCATTACTGCTCCGCTCCTATTGGTCATAGCGTGACGATATATAACATATAGCACTCCAGGAACAAAGGGCTATCCAACACAAAAATATTTTTTCAGTTCGAACCGGTAGTTCCTGAGATTAGCGATTACTGCTCCGCTCCTATTGGGCATAGCGTGATGATATATATAGCCTATAGCATTCCAGGAATAAAGAGCTATCCAACACAAAAAGAATTATTCAGTTCAAACTCCTAGTTTCTGAGATTAGCCATTACTGCTCTGCTCCTGTTGGTCATAGCGTGATGATATATAGCCTATAGCACTTCACGAACAAAGGGCTATCCAATACAAAATGATTTTTTAGTTCGAACCGGTAGTTCCTCAGATTAGCCATTACTGCTCTGCTCCTATTGGGTATAGCGTGATGATATATAGCCTATAGCACTCCACGAACAAAAGGCTATCCAACGCAAAAAGATTTTTTCAGTTTGGACCGGTAGTTCCTGAGATTAGGCATTACTGCTCCGCTCCTATTGGGTATAGCGTGATGATATATAGCCTATAGCACTCCACGAACAAAGGGCTATCCAACGCAAAAAGAATTTTTCAGTTTGGACCGGTAGTTCCTGAGATTAGCGCGTTCAAACAAACAAACAAACAAACAAACTCTTCAGCTTTATATAATAGTATAGATTTACTGCCGAAACAGATCCAATTGATATTAATAAAAAAATCTATAGCTGATTGTACAGAATTTGACATTTTGACCGGTTTTCATAACTGGTCAAGACGTTTGAAATTCCCTCACAAAACTTTTTACCCTAACCGTACTGAGAATTCATTCAATTAATATAAAATCTCAATGACAACAGTAGTTCTGACTATTGTTATCAATTTTATTCCGAAAACCAGTTTGAACGAAAAAATAATAGTTAGGTACCGGTATGCAGGTACGATATGACGTATGTATTTACGACATTTCCTATTAATATCTGTCACTGGTCTATGTTCCAGAGTTGGTTGCTGTGGCAAGCTATAACGGAAATCGAAAGGAAGCCATGAACTCCGAATATGTTCGACATATCAGGTCATAGTATAGACATCGGAATATTAATAAAATCTTCGATAAAAGTGGATTAATTACATTATGAGATATACAAGAAAAAACAGGACATAATAACATTGCAATTCCATAAAAACCTATAAGAGTTGCAAATGGTATTCACCCGCCATACACAATAGAAATTTAAATATGAATAAAAAGAGAATCAACATCCATAAATGTAATCTACAGACTCACCGATGTATACTGATGAAGTTGAAGTGTTGTTCACTTATTCCACTGTTCACCCATTTTACACTTCACTAGTTTCATTGATCACTACCGAGCACACTTCTAACGCCAGTGTTCACTTGTCTAACAGTAATTTTGATCGAACGATTGTTTTCAAATTTACTACATTGTGAGGGAAAAATTAAAGATGGAAGGAGAGTGATCAAGTTTTCTTAAGTACTTAGCCACAATCGATTCAGATAACCTTTGAGCAATATAAATGTAGAATTTTTATAGGTTAATAACTTTTTAATTGAAATTATTTTCTTTTTAATATTATTGAATGCTGATGTATGAATATATTGATTCGTTTAAAATATTATATCATATTATCTTAATTTATTTCCGCGCAAAATTTAAATATTTTCCTTTACATAGAAAAAAATTATGAGTAGTAAACTGAATTTACCATTTAAATAGAAAAAATATAGTAATATGAGTAAAAATAAGAAAATCTACGTACTCACCAATCTACACTATCGAAGAATAGAAAAGAAGATACAAGTGATGATACTAAATTGTCCACAAGCTCAACCAAATGTCCAATCATACGAAACCAAGTCGTTTCAAAGTTCACTTGTTCCACTGTTCACCGGTTTCAGTTCACTTACGAGTCACGCACTAACACATTCACCCACACACTATCTGGAACAAAATAAAACAATTTAGAATTTAGTTCTTTATTTAAATACTAGTGGGCCTACCAGAAGTTATCGTTCCATACCCTGCATTTTAAATAAACTATTTTTCAGTCCGCCTTGGGACCATAACAGGCACAAAGTCTTCGAAAGGTCGGGACAAAATTAAAATATAAAAATCGATATAATCTGAAAACTAATTTTATTTCAATCATTTTCATCATTCAATAGGTCTCCATATCAGCGCCATCTATTGGCAAAATATTGATTGATGAAATAGATTCTCAGAAAAACATTCATTTTCAAGAAAAATAGAATCATAGTGCCTTTCAAATTCAAAGGTCTGTTGGATACTGCTTGCCGTCAGAGGAGTAATTACTCAGCTCTTTACAAACGAGGAAGACGTTCAGAGAACCCACATAATTTAATTAATATTTCACTCTGTACCTCGTTCCAAACCTTTTGAAACGCATCTAGGTGAAAAATATCAACTTAATCCAACCTAAACAGCAATCTCGGTTTACTTAGTTCAAACTGAGTCGGGGTTGGCCAAAGTTAGATGCATTTGGGTACATCCCTGAAGATCGAAACTTCATGAAACTCCGGTGCAGTTTATTAAAACAATTTATTTATTTAAACTTTTGCACTAACGTTTGACTATTACCGCCATAAGAATAAAAATCGCATTCCTTTTTCCTACTGGATATTAAATAATTGTTTTCCTAGGATAGGAATAAAATATTTTTTTTTTAATTCATGAAATTCTTGAGATTGGCAACTTATGCTTTGTGCCTAATTTTGCGATAGTTTAGTCATACATTATACAAATACACAAATTATAGTTAGTGCAAATAACACCGTTTCTGCCTACATTCAGATATACAAATTTGTAGAGATCCCATACGCTCCGCGAAAGTCGATGCACAACATTTATTCGTTTAATCAAAGTCCGCCGTAGCGTACAGGCATTAATCAGAACTGTAAACTATACACAAAGGAGAAAGCAAAGCTAATAGGAAACCATCTTGGACAATAGAAACACAGTAATACAAAATAAAATAACTCCGGTCAAACGAAACGGATGTTAACATTGCCGTGGCTTTGGCTTGATACTGTTGCGAATGTCGTATTGTTCCCGAGTTTGAGTCTATAGAAGTCGCGAGAAGGTGAAGTAAGATGTAGAGTCGGCAAAATTGAACAGACTTTCTAAAGTTGATAAAGTTTGTAACATAGTCTTTATGTTCAAATCACCCGTGAGTTGTTTTGTAAGTAAGCGTAATGTGATCCGATACATATATGATATATATTATTCTTGCAAGTCTTGTAATATTTACGGTATAAAGTTGACTCAAAATAGATAAAATGCTAATAAATTCATATTCTTAAATACTGTCACAGACATATTGCAAGAAGACATTGACTAAAAAACAAAGAACAGTTTCTAAATACAACGAACGAACTAGTCACAGAGTTTTCTATTGTACAAAAACTGACTAACTTTTTATATTATTTTGCAATGACTAACTGCATTCAGCCGACGTTATACATGAAATCTATCTCAAATTTGAATTTTGCTCGTCATTTCAATATCTTGCTATCGAACACCGAAGCATCAATAACGGGTTGCAAATGTCGATTAGTTTCTAATTAGTCGCTGCCAAAATTGGCTGTGGTTCCATGAGGTTCTATTTGTCAGCCCGCACGTCAAAGGTGGGACATGCATGTCAAAGGCGGAGAGGAAATACGAGTAACCGAATATCAGTCCTGCGTGGTAGAGTCAGTATTGCGGACGTGAGCTCTGGTCGGAAATTACGTATCTGTATGTGTTCTGGCTTGCTATGTGTACAGTTTCAGGTATTATGAAATGTACAGGATAATAAACAAGTAATAAATTTGTGGTCTTAAACAAAAATCTCAGTTAAAATATTTAAAATTATATTCATATTTTTTTTCTAGTTTGTCGAAATATTTTTAATTAATAGCGGCAAAGGAATTAAACGTGCAATATACAAATGCATATAAAACGTGAAAAATGACACGAGAGTCCTTCTTAATTGCCATAAAAGTAAATAGCCATTATTCATTTCACACGAACCAAACGAAAATAGGCCATGAAGAGAATCTATGAGACAGTTTAGAGAAATTACTGCCTTCAAGCGCAAACATTGCCAAAGATTAAAGTTTTATATCACTATATTTGGCTTGGTTCGAAAATTAGAATGTGGACCATTCAGATCCGTAATCAGAGACCTGGCGTGCGGCCAGCGGTGACCTTTACACAATATATCTATAAATTGATACCATAAAATAATTTTGAAATCGTAATTAATATCTGATAAGACTTTAGAGATAACATTATCGGTGTAATGTGCTATAGGCATTTAGTATCTGCGTAGAAACTAATATTGCAAGATATAATACGTAAAAAAGTAAACAAATTCCATAAACAGAGACACTGCAATTCATAATAAAAAACGGATAGTAAAAATCCATATAACTGTCACGGCACATACTCGGCATCTATCATAAGAGCTAAGACCAAATTCCATTATAATTTAATTATGCTCTACCTATCGGAATAACTTGTAATCATTTCCGTTGAAGTCATAAAAGCATGTTATATGTCGCACCCGCAACGCTATCGTGAAATGAAAACCTACGCTCACAAAGGATCGCATATCTATTCATACAACACGGGACTTTGTCATGCTGCAGATTCAATCTGGAGACCTAGCTACGCGTCTGATCAAATTTCCCATGAATGTTACAAGCTTGGCATATTAATACGAGTCTATCGGATTAAGGTCTAGGTTACGTACAATAATCTACCCGCAACTCAATACATCGTAATGTAACAAGACACATTATACGGCTTTATAAAACTTGAGTTGAGTATAGAGAAAATTGGAAAAAAATTTAAAGTTGACAAGAAAACATATTGTAAATTTAATTCAGTTTGTTAAGTTAGGTTGTACAGAATAAAATATTGCAAATTTAATTCAGTTTGTTACGTTAGTATGTCAATGCCCTGTACATACAGCGTAGAGTTTTAACTTAAAAAATAAAACGGACTAATTTCTCCTGTTAGTCAACGTCACTGTAGACTATTTATATACAGGCCTTGAGTATAGCCGTTGGTGGCCAAATTGACCACAAATTCAAGCTAACCACAAACGTCATTCGAATTTAAAATCAACCACCTGATCAATCTATGTCACATCAAAAAATCGTATCGCTTACCCTCAGGCGAACGGCAAGCTCATCTCTACATTCAAAGCATTAAAAAAAACGTTGATAAAATGGAACACTACATTAATAAAGCAAAAATAAACGAACCAAATTAAGTAATCCACATCCACGTCGAAAGTTATAACAAGAGAACACGATAATCCGGTAAAAGCTCATAATACATTCACAAATGAAATGGAAATTGTAAATGTAGAGAACATTTTCCATATTGGTCATCCATTAGCGCTGCATCACGTCGGAATTAATTATTTTCTTTACATAATAATTAACGTAGTATTTGTATTCCCGGAGTAACTATTATATTAAATAAAACCTGATTTATTTGCATTCTGGTATTTTGAATTAAAAGGAATTCAACATGTTTATAGGAACAAATGAGGGGATTAGCGAGCGCCGAGCAGTATGTTTATTTACAGGAAATAAAATATTTTCCGACAGTTTCATTGACGCAAAAACAAAACACAATCTACCTTTCCAATAAAATGTTTAGAAAGACAACACAACCATGTCGTGTCAAGTCGGCGCACTGAAAAACAAACTAGAACACAACTCTATCTGAACATTCATAAAAACAAAACTTTTTAGAACGCGCAAAACTCCTATTCACACTGAAAATTCAATAGTCAAGTTCAGCACAAACAATGCACACAACTTTGCCACTGATACCAGCTGACGTGACGTCAACGTCAACGAAGGCACGCGGTAACATCCTATTAACGCAGCAACAAGTGGACGGAGCCTCGTATACGTTATGCCTTTGATATCTAAAAATGCAAGTTGCAAACAATGTCGCGTGAATTAATTAATTATTTTTTTATGGATAGTTGTACATATGTACGTATACAAGGGTTTCTTATTGGAGAAAACTGAATTTTATTTTAGGGTATTAGACGAAATTTATCATTATAGTGGTATATCTGTATGCCTGTCAGTGCGTATGTCTGTTTACACGGTAGTTTTCTTAAAAACATCTTAAGTAAAAGTCTTCAAGTCTACATTTTTGTTTTATGCAATGAAACGAGCCGTACAAACGGAGCTCTGCCAGAAATTGAGATACTGTTATGTCCGGAAAATATAATTCCTGTGAGACTTATATTTCAGGAAGAGATTTACGTAAACGGGGCCAGGGTCAAGATCACCAAGTAATTTTATTTGAATTTAAAAACTTCCATTTTTTTTCCTTATTACATGGCCATAATATATAAGGAAGCGGTTCTTACGAACAAAATCATGTAATACGCATATTTTTAAGTCAATAAATCAATACCATAAATATTCACCGTTTAGTGTCTACAAACAATAAGGCCACGTACTGACGTCACTTTAGTTATTTATACGCACAGGTGTGCACTGAACTGCACTTCTAAGGGGGTGTTCAATTATTTATAAAGGTAAAAGGCCGCCGCAAAGGTTACGTTCACGCTCAATAGGGGGTGAGTGTCTTTATTGCTTTATTTTCTTGTGGTTTTTATACGAAGTTCATTTTATCATGTGATTGATATCGATTGTATTTTCATCCGCAAATAACAGGTCGCCTTTGAACAGACATCATATAGTTTCCTATTCATGGAAGTATTCATACTTAGTCAGGAACTGACCTATTTATATTATAGGTGTTATGACTCAAATGTAAAAAAACGCCTACGACGAATAGCATTCATTTAAAAATAGAGCACCAGGTAAGCATAAAAGAAAATCTCCCTTAATTCCTCTACCTCGACTATCGGTACACACGATCCTCGCGTTGCATAACCGATGCCGACCTACTTTTCACCATCCGCTTAAAACACACGAGATAACACGCCATTCAATTCGTACAAAGGCTTAAAACTTTCAAATAAAAATCTCCATTTCACATTCATAGAATGTGCTTTCAATCCCATATTTTAAATATGCAACTCACGCTTTGATAACGGAAAACGTGAAAAAACCGATAGTTTCAAATCCCTGGCGGATTAAAAGTAATTGCTTTTTAGTCCGGGTTCTGTAATGTGGGGGTCTAGTTTGTACTGTTATGGATCGGAACTCGGAAGTAGCTTGTCTTCTGACTAATCGAGCTTTTTTTTTGTGACGATTCAAACTTGCCATTTGCCTGATGAATAGCGATATGACCGCCCATAAACAGTAGAAACACCGTCCAACACCTTGAATTACAAAGTATTTTTTGGTATTCCACTGCGCTCGCCATCGTGAGACATGAGATGTTAAGTCTTATTATGTTCAGTAGTTACACTGATTACAATGTCCTTCAAACCGGAACACGACAGTGACTATACACTGCTGCTTGGCGACAGAAAGAGACATTGCTACCTACCCAGGCGGACTCTCACAGAGACCTACCACCAGCAGTTTAATATAATATTACATTATAACTAATCATTAGAATTCGGGACAATAAATTTAGTTTCGTTTTGCTAGCGGCCCTGTACGTAAAAAAGAATGAAAAGCCCATAGCTGCGCATTATCGTGTTCTAATTCAAAAGTAACGTACTGTGTACGTAATTTCAGCCATATCTATAAACAATATTTTGCTTATGACTATCTTTAGTTAACAAACATTTTGATTTTATTGCAAATATATTAGTATTGGTATTCGATTATGCACGTTCGCTGTAAAATACCAAAGTCTAAGTTCCGTTACCAGGGAGAAAATAATTAACCTGACGTGACGTGAGCCTATCATGTATATTTATTTATTGGTTAAGGACCAACAGAATTTAATGAAATAAATAAAGTTTACAAACCACTAATAATACTTAAATGCATTATATTCAGTTGCCACGGTATATATTATAAATTTGGAAACAATAAAAAAATGAGTAATTAAAAGCATGATATAAAAATTATACATTACGAATTATTACTAACTTAAATGCTTATTTGAAACAGGAACATAATGGACTTTATCGTATTGCAAGTTATATTTTTTTACCACTCAAACCCTTCAAGAGCTCGTATTAAAACATGTTAGTGAATTATTGAACACCTCTATAGACTAGGTAAAAGAATCGTTCGATCTGGATAACTTGGATAATATAGAGCTATATTTAAGTTTCGTACAACGCACGATTCCTGGAATATTGGCGCTTTTATAATTGATTTAATAAATCCCGAACATTCCCGGAACTGTATGTTATTTTGTTAACACGTATTTTCGTTTAATAAAATTCGTGTAAAATATCGGTTTCTACAAACAAAATATTTTATAAAGCGTTGCATGACACGCAAAATGATCTTTTAAAATATATTTAATATAATGAACTCTGGAAGCTCTCAGATCCCGGGCACTAATGTAGGTCAGGCAAACTGACACAGGCTTTGTCTGTTCAGTATCAGCCTGGAGTATGAAATTTGTGCCCGATATAGCGATAGGCTCGCCCTCTATCACATCATGGGACGGAACACATTTGGCAAAAGTGAGGTAGATAAAGTCATGAGTGTATGCCATCGATATATATGTACTACGTACTAAATTTGGCGATCCAAACATTCACTGTGTTCAACTGAATAGAACTGCAATCCGATCAAACTGACTTTAGTATGGTCAATATTGACAGCTTGCGGTTATTTTCGGAGTGGCGCTCATCATATAAGAACTCGAGTCGAAAAAGTATTATTTAAATAAGTAAAATTATTTGTTGTTCAAGTGAATAAATAGGTTATAACAGTGACGTTTCGGTTCCCATTTTAGTTCCGATTTTGAATAAATAGTTTATATGGACGTTCGTGTCTATAGAATATACGTCAATGGTGTTTGCGTATTCTGAGATGCGTATTGTAATCACCAGCTTAACAATGGTAATTTATGACACATTGTATCAACGATTGCATCATTTATGTCATACATCGATAATAGAACGTACCTAAGCCTGCAACTGCCATGAAAACATCTAAAGAATCAAAGTAACTACCGGCATCGGACATTAGGTCACGGGAAAATCTTTCATAACGATTGGCGATTAATGGAAAACGCGGCCTTCCGGAAAAAAAACTAATGCAACATGAATACCAATATGGCGGCAAGCGGAAATAAGTTCTGCGCGATTTTAAAATTGAATATTCCTTGTTGGAATATCAAAGAGTAATTCTGCGAACACTACTATTCGTTTATTAAATTATAATGTTAAAGCGACTTGAATGTTTGTTTGGGTTACGTACAGGGAATATTTTTGATTTAATGGTAATTTCCAGAATTCGAATTGCGATGCTGTTGTTGTTTTTCCGTGTAACGGCGGAAGTGATCCGTGCATTTATCTTGAATTTGCCTTTATGGGTTGGATGGTTTTATTAATTTAATTATTAATCAACTATTTGACATATCGGGAGTCATTTGTCGTCATAGCAGTTCTATAGATGTATTATATATTTATATATTCCAACGTAAAAGTAAAAGATAAATCCTGCAATCTCTGGGATATTTGCACAGAGTTTTATTTTGTTTATAAACAAAACGTACAGTATAGCCTCTGTGATCAAGCTACGCGTCAAAACTGTGAAACCTGATATAATAGGTTAGATTACCAAGCCGAGCAAAAACCTAGCAATTCGTTTAAGTTTAATAAATTAAAACTAAATTAACCTGATCCTCAATCAAAGCTCAACATGGCGATAAGCTCTATTATTGTACAATGAAGCGACGCTGGACTGCAAATCTACTTTATAGTGAATAATGTCATCTCAAGAACGGAGAAGACATCATCGTGCCAAGATACGGCCATTTAAAAGCCAATTGCTTTAGTTTAGCGCAATTCTGCCAGACTGAAGCCTTAAGACGTCGCAAACACGCGATATCTGAGTGCTTCAGCCTCTCCTTTCAGCGAGCGGCATTCAAGAAAACGAATTACAACGCGGTGATATTTCGCTCTTATTTTTATTTCTAACTTCGTGGCTGCGTGATTTTCTTGACACGTTAGTTTAAGTAACAAGCTCTGCTGCACTTACATGGTGATATAAGAATGGTTTGAAGATGTGTTGGTTTAATGGTTATCGACATTGATTTCTTGTGCTCGTTTATACTCAGGAAGTCATATGTGGTCATTATTTGCCGTAGAAGATACATATTTTTTTGTATTTTTAACAATATTTTAATTTAATTCCACAGTCATACAAGAAATGCCCTGTTTTTTTTTTGAGGGACCGCAACGGCTTATAGGTTATGAAATTTGTTTAAACCTACTTTTAAACCCAACAAAAAATTACACGCGAGCAAAGTCCCCCGGTAATACTGATCGTGGAAATAAAATATATTATTTGAATACAGTAATTGATTTCAAATTTTATCATCTCGCCCGCTTTGTATAAATAATATCAAAAAAATATTTTAAGGAACTGTTGCATCTTGATTAAATTTATAAAGTCAAATAACAAAAACTTTTTATACATTTTGCTCTTGGATCAAATAAAAATATGAGAACTAAATCCAGACTCTTGAAACGGAATTCTGAATCATTAAACTATTTATTCGTGATTGTCGATCGTGATCGGAAACACATTCAACTATATTGGTAACTAGTATACGTAGTAAAAGATATCAACGCGCTCACATAGAAATACATAGTTTACAAATATCACAAACAAATAACACAATAATAATTTATAAGCTAAAAATGATCGCCACGTAAAGCCAAAGCAGCGCGGCTCGTGAATTTGTGCGTCGAAAAACGGAACAGAGTTACAAGTGCTCAAACAACAAAATTACCGAAATGTTAGAAACGCGGTTATCATAGACATATGGGATAAACATTCTTCAACACGTTTATACAAATATACTATTGCTTATCTATGTGCCGACATTGCGTCTATGCGCGTTACCCGTTAGACCTACCGCAACTTAAAGGCTATTCCGGGGTTGGTGAATTTCCTAAAATATTTGTGACTTTAGTCACATGCTTTAATCATAAATAAGATGCTTGTCAAAATAGTTTAGTGCATTAAATACGAGGCAATTTGGCTCGCGGAGAGTGTAAGGTCGATTTTAGTTACGTAGGTGCGGTGCAGGCTCGCGCCCGGGCGTGTATCGCGCATGTTTCCCGCGCAGCTAGCTCAAGGTTACCCACCGAGATACGGGCTCCACGTGGAAATAATGCAAAATATGAAAATACAGTTTTATATTATATTAAATATCGACATTAGACGTACACGTAACACGACAACGGGACTCAAAAAAAATTTAAGCGTTATTTTTTCTAACGATATAATAACCGGTTTTTTTTTATGCAGTTAGGGTCTCAACATCTGCCCGAAATTTCCCAACAAAAAAAAATCTTAACAAAATAAATTAGAAATCGAAAATTATATCCTTTTAAGCACAAATAGAGCCGAATTCGATCGCTCCGGTATTTAGACAGTTTCTCTGACACGGTTAAAATCGATATTCAGACGTCGCTACGAAATATAAAGAACGCAACGCACATTTGTCGACATCGGCATGGCCGCCGCGCCCACCCTTACAATTACAGAAGTAGTTTGTTCAAAGGGTGTTGGCGCACGCGCGGGAACCCCATTGTAGCCGCTCCACATTCCTGTGAGGTCGACACCTCGCGGTGGACGCGTATACTTCCCAAACTTCGGCGGCATCAACACCAGACTGCATCAATAACACGCCAAGGTGAATCTCCAACGATCGCTACGAACGCCCGAACGAACGAACAAGTTAACACAACACTTCCGCTAGTTAAACCTGTTGTCCAACTTCAGTCCCATACGTTATCGTGTTATAAACATTCCCGCAAAGCGTTCTCGGAATATCGGTGACGGAAACAAAATTCCAGTTGGTTTTCCACTCGTTTGGACGAAAAAAGTTTTGTTTACATTTGAAAGTTTTGGAAATTCCATTTGCCAAGTGAACGTATTGACTACGTGTAAAACAAGGTATTGAAAGTGTATCATGGTTTGTGAAGTTTGCAAGTGCCACGTGCGAATGACATGTTTGCCCTAGTTCGGGCGCTGCGCTATTGTGCGGACGACGCCGCGCCGCGTGTACTTATAATCTATGACGTGTGCTTGTCAGATGTGTAGAAAATGCTTAAAATTTCAGTAGCAACTTTATGAATTCCCAGCGAAATTTATGCCAGAACTTTGCGAATATTCTTACTTTAATACACGGATATAGTCTTGCACGAGAGAAATTTTATTATGTTGTCAATTTTGTGCGCATTAGGTATGCTTGTTTTATTTTTATGAATAAGATGTTAAATGAACATTTTAAATATTTGTTGTTACTGAAGCACCTTATTTTTAAATGTTAGTATTCAAAGTTTTAACTAATTATTACCGTATTTTAATTCGTGCTCAAATACCTTAAGAGTAAAAAGGATAATATTAGCTAAATAATTGACGGAAAATATTAGTTGTTAACACAGAGTCTAGCATCATTTTCCAGAGCACAATTAAATAACTAATAATATTTAGCACGAAAATATCAAACACCGTAAGTCTAATGAAAATTCATGGACATACAAAAAGGCTATAAAACCCTAAACCGAACGATGAGAGATCGGACTTTATTCACTTCCACATCTCGGAGCCTTTGTACTCTATCATAGAAAAGGGAAATGATTTCAAAAAAATACTTAAGGAAGGTTTTAAAACTTTTACCTAACACGCGGTAACGCGCGTTGTCTACGTTCATGAATCAAACGCGCGATAGTCTATAGCAGTATTGTGTTTCTGTAGTAGCTGGTGCATTCAGCTTCGTTTGAAGGCGTCAAAAATTAAGCATTTTAACTAAGATATTCTTTAAATGTAAATCGTTTGTGCACGTACAGCATCTAATTATGTTTTTTTTATTAAAATAACATCTCTTTAATTCATCTGGGCACAAAACCTAGTAAAATATACCAAAAATATTGCATAAACGCACTTGGATTTATAAACATAAAATTAATGTAATATATAATTTAAACAACAGCCTTTATGCAGCAGCGAACAAAGTTTAAAATATTATAAATATATAGCGAATGTAAATTGTTTTAATACCATTGTATTTAGATACAATTTTCGTCAATTATGTTAAGACTACACTCCAGACAGACAGAGGGAGTGCATTTGTCAAGTTAAAAAGCAGTCAAGGCGCCTCACGGAGCAAATGGCCTCGCTCGCTTGCCCCTATTTGGCGACGCATGCGCTACGAGCGGGAATATGAAATATTTACGAATAATATAATAAAATTTTGGAAAATTTCAAGCTATCAAAGTACTGTTAATCTAATAGAAATATAATATAATATAGTCTGTCTTTTAGAACGGACAATTCATTCTCGGATGCTTCAAACCAATCCGATAGCGAAAATGATTTTAAAGAGTATATCATGAAATACTTTTACAGCGTCATGAAGAATCAAGATAGAGAATTAGAAGAGTGAGATACCTCCAGAAGAAGATAACCGTGATGAGGACGGTTGGACCACTCGACTACATTTCGCCCTTTATATAAAAATATAATATAAAATAATAGCCAGCAATTTTGCCAAATTAAGTCATTGTTGCTTTCTTTGTGTTCTTATGTGTTGAATAGGTTTTTTATTTAGACTTTTTTAGATTAGATTTTAAATAAAAATGTAATATTTATCATATTGTACACAGTCTATTGATGGTACAAGTATGTGTAATTTTTTATATTTGATAATAATAATTGATTAAAATTCAATACAATTTAAAAAGTCCAAATAACCTTTATAACAATAATTCACTCAGTAAGTAGAAGTAGCCTGTTAGAGGTAACGTCCTTCAAAGTATTATAAACTTTCCTTTCACTGGTTAAAGTTTAAAATGATGCGAACTTTACGAGATGCACGGAATCGAAACTTGCAGTAGTGTTTCCATTATGAAATTAATTAATCAATATCCATTATAATACATTTGTAGCATCAAAGTAAAGATAACATTTGCTGGTGGCAGGATATATTTTATATACGCGCGACCTGCGTGTAGCAGGTGTTAAAGCCTATGTAAGTTGCGTTCGAGAATCAGCCTGTGTATATTCGGTTCCAACAAGCCGGCATAATAGTGTCGACTGTCGAGGGGTAATCATCTCTCGTCAGTCGACATTCTATTGGACCCCACTCCATTTACCATCCGCTGCAGAGGGGTCACTTTATCGTACACGTCATATTTTTTTTTTTTTGCGTGTGACAAATTTGAATAAGACAGCTGCTAAAAACTACAGCAAATAGGATTAGCACGCCAATCCGATGGCAAAGGGCCTTAATCATTGACTTTTCTACTACATGTCACCGCACATAGCCATAACTTGGTGTTATTTTATAAACAGTAAAAAGTCGGCAAACACGAGCTTCCGTGACGTTCTCGTTTATGTAAAATGTATACACATTGAATATGCATTCAACTATTGTTTTACTAACAGCACACGATCCTCGTACCCGCTGCACGAATGGAAAAAGACAATAGATTTTTATGCCTGGCGTTATTTCGGTCTAGTTCCACGGCCCGCGATCTGCATACTTCTGTTTAACATGATCTTAAGTAGCGTTTCCAGACGTTTCGTATTTACCGGGACATCCCGTATCTTAGGCACGTTTTAAAATGTCCCGACGGGACAGACTTTGTCCCGTAAACCGATCGATCTACGATTCACAAGTACTGACGCACGCAACGTTCATATTTTCGCATACATGTCAATACGACTCGGATTATAAATTTAATAAAAAGCGAATTTATACTTCTTTTTAATTACGATTACAACTGTATTGACTGTTACAAATATTTTAAAACTGAGTCGACCCTCGGAAAATATTAAAAAAGTCATAAAATATTGTTTCTTATTTGTATGCATTTATCCCTTATAGGCTGAAAAATCTATCAACCCTAATCTTAAGGGACCAAGTTGAATCTTTACACCAATATTTTTTTATCTAACTCCAGGTGATTTCGTATTAAAAGATATAATTTTGAACTTTCTTTACCTTCACAGTTCACAACTATAAACATATTAATTATTACCCTTACTTTTAAAAACCATTTACAATACATACCAATACGTATAAAATGTGAATATTTAATTACCTGTAATCGATAATACATTTCCATTGATGCACCAATTAATATCTTGTTTATTTGTTACAGGCACCATGTCATCGCGTGTGTGGCTCCCTGTCGTAGCCAAATGACAATAACTAGGCTTAAGGTGAGCTTTAAACTCTTCCATGAACATTAGCTGGCTTTATAGTATTTAAAATTGTAGCGTAAAAATATTTGCAAATCGTACACTGTTATTATATTTGTGTGGAAGACTTAGTGTTTGATGGAATTGTAGAACTTATTTTCGAGTATGCGAATTTTTGTAGAAATATAGCTTGTTAATAAATAAATGTTTATTATATATATATATATATATATATATATATATATATATATATATATATATATATATATATATATATATATATATATATATATATATATATATATATATATATATATATATATTGTTTATAAAGAACAATACCTTTATTGTAATCAATTTCCGCCTAGCGCGAAGACAATGCGCCGTCATTTGCTGTAGCTTCTAATGGTTAATAACTGTACATATTTTGTTAAATATAAGTATGACCTATCACCCACATGCATGATTATAATTACATTAATTTGTAGTCTGTATGATTGCTGAGTATTAGAAAGAAATTTCGACCAACTCTTAAAATATGAGATACAGAAATCAATGATAGACATTATTATTAAGAGGCCTAATTAGCCTCCAATGTTTACGACACCAGTTAATTGTAAATTTGCGATAAATTCAGTAAAAAAAATGGGCCATGGATAATTTCAATAAGTAACAAATCAATGCAATATTAAAATACTTAAAAGAACATAAATGCGAAAATAAAACTTCGCTCAAATCGCACCGTTATAACTGAAGTGACCGAACTCAAAATTTATATATTTTCTGATTTAATTAAAAAACGACCTCCCTTCTCTATAACCCTACGACGAAAGAAGATACAATAGAAACAGAGATTCTCACTTTCCACGAATTATCGCTCAATTTTCGGCCTTCTATATTTTTTTCAAATATTTTTTTATTCGTTTACCAGAAATCTTCTTTTTTGAGTTACGATACCTTAGTTCTAAGGGTGCGAAATGTCCATCAGATACTAAATAATTAGATGTATTGCAATAGAAATAAAGATCATTTGACTTTAACGTACACCTAAAACATATTTCGTAGGACTAGTCCAAATATTATTATGTAGATACAAGAAGCGAAACACTCTCTAGTTAATAAATAGTATTGATTCTTATGTGAACAAATAAAACTCGCAGGTCGCTGCATGCGAGCCGCTTACAATAGATCGATCTGGAAATCTTTGGGGGAGGCCCATGGTCAGCAGTGGACATCCTGCGGCTCATGACGATGATCATTGATTTAATAACAAAACATCTTCATCTATCTAGGGAGGATTATTTGCTAATTACTATATAAAGCTAATATGGTTTGAAAATAAAGAATATAAATAAATTATACATATACTTTTGCTATGAAGCATATATAGTTTTGTTGTTCTACGTATAATTTTAGCCAATCACATCCACGGCTGCATGAGTCATCCATTTGCTTCTCTTTCACGGAAATAGGACCGTATTTAGAACACACAAAATAGTTTATGCCCATTCCTCTTCTCCGCCTTCATTGTGTTTAGTGTTAGTACAGTGTTTATGTTATTTTATACAATAAAGCCATAAATAAAATATTAGTTGCACTATCGTACTTCTAAATTTGTTTTTGTAAAGTTGAAGGATAAGACGAACAAGACGTATGTCATTTATTGCATCTTGTGTCATATTTTAATAGTAAAAATTGGTTTATATTCTTATATACGATTTATTCTGCTCATATAAAATAGTTGTTATATTTTTGCTTATGCGTATTATTTTTTAATGTAGATATATTTTTCGTCTCGTGATGTAAAGTGCAGTACAATCCAAATAGTGAAAAAAATAAAAATAATATGAAATTCCCAATCCGCAAATAGCATAGACCTCCAGACCTAATGAATATTCATCTCGGCCGTCCCAAAATGTAACTAGAAATATCTTTAAATGGATTCTAATATAGATCTTCATAATATCAATTTACATACGGCTATCATATTTAAACTGCATAATATTTCTTTAAATATAGATAATGGATCACGTCACAACAGAGGTAAAGCAAAGCAGAGATTTATGCCTCAAATTTCTGAGTTGAGATATAACTGTTTGCCGAGAGTTTAGCACGATATTTATTTTAGTTAGACAAAGACATTCTCTAGCAGTGAATCTCTTCTAGCCGAATTCAATCCACAGCGCCAATCTCAACTGAGACCAACCATGTACCCAGGAGGTATACCTAATAGTGCACAAGTGTGTGCACAATACACAAGTGCACTGTGTTCTTTCACTCTCATAGTCGTGAGCCGGCAACCCGACATAACCGGAGAGAGATCAGAACTCTAGCAGTTACCACAAACCGAGCGACTTCATTATAGCACATTATATAAATTAAACTGGTATTGCTATCAGTGCAGTCACTTTGCGAGAAATCAATCACAACGGTGTGCATCGCAGCTTACGTAATTTGCTAAGAAGCTTATTCTCTCCAATAGTCCTTGATGCAAGTTAGAGATTTCATCAGGAAATCCCTTTGACGACGTTCATTGTGCAACATATCAGAGCAAAACTTAAACCGTGCATTAAAACTGCAACCCGAAATTATTTTTACCTGCGGCAATGAATCAGAAAATGGAAGTATTTACGATAGTGTAGAAGTTTAAGCGGAGTTGCAATACTTTGATCTTACTGCGATGGAAGTGAAAAACTTGGAAACTATTTAAAACTCGTCTGCGTGGAAAATTTATTTGTTTTTATTCGACTTTATTTTCTATAGGATGGAAGTACAGCTAGTGCTTCCGCACTCGAGCTTATTTCCGTGCAATAAAGATATGTGATCAGTGAGCAATCGCTCAATCGCTGTATCGAGCACAAATATCTATTCTGCAGTATTCGTTCATGTTTTTACATAACGATATATCGAACTCGTTTTCTGGCTATACGAGTACGAACTGAACTTCAAACATTACGGCGATTTTAGATGCAAATACATGAGTATCCTACGAAAATAAACATGAAAGTATGTTAGTAGTTTAAATATTTGTTGCGATTTTTATTATCTATAATATAAAAATGAATCGCTGAATGTGTTGCAACGCGCAACACTCGAGAGCAGCTGAATCGATTTCGCTAATTCTTTTTTATAATATTCCTTGTAGTACGAGAATGGTTCTTACGGAGAGAAAAATATAAATAATTGTCTGTAAAAGTCTAAAAACAAAACTTTTCTATATTCCCATACAAAAGATTTGTAATAATACTTAAAAGTCAATTTGAACTTTAATACCATACCATAAAGTTTAAGTGTTAGTGGAGGGGTTTCGGGAAGGCAAAACAATTGAGTGACATTAGTATCGTATAAATGTTAATGTCAATATTTGTCAACATTTATGCGATGGAAAGAATTTTAAGTGTTTTATAATTTTTATTTTTTGACATAATGTAATTGTGGACATATCAACTTTCTTTTTTTATCTTACTAGCTGACCCGGTGCCCAGAATAGCAAAATAAGTATTATTTTTTTTTATTAAAGAATCTACTGTTAGACGTTACGAAGTTCGACGGGTCAGCTAATCCTCTATAAAATAACCATGTGGCTTTTATTCAAGATGATGACTCTAAACTTCTTTATTGTATTACAAGTCTTTGGGCTCTATACATCAAGTACCCACACTTCCCTCACGCGATAATGTGATGCAGAGCCGTCTTGCTAAACTTGTTTAACTTGACATAGCTTTATTTTATTGCATCTATTAAGACTTATCCAGCTTACGTAAACAACCGAAGATCGATATTCTTGACGACTTGGTCATAATAAAATTTACTCTATAAACAATTAATTTCAATGTATCATACATGAAAACCGTTTGGCACAGACCCTTAATAACAGTGAAAAACACATCTAAAACCCTTACGTAATTTCTAAGAAACAGCAGAAAATAGACGCGAATCGTGACCTCAATTTCTGCTATTAATAAATGCACATTTCTAGCAGACTTAACGTTTAGAATATAACGCCAATTAAAAGGATCAAAATATTATGTATACACACTAATCCCTTCTTTCATTTAAATTCCCCGAAGGAGTTCTAGCATACATACTTCCTGTATTTATGTTTCGTAGGTATTGTTTATCATGAAGATTTTTATTGTTTTCAATGACGAGACGAGCTCGCCGTTCGCCTGATGGTAAGCGATACGACCGGCCATAAACAGTAGAAACACCATCCAACACCTTGAATTACAAAGTATTGTTTGGTATTCCACTGCGCTCGCGATTCTAAGATATGAGATGTTAAGTCTCACTATGTCCAGTTGTTACACAGGCTACAATGTCTTACAAACCGGAACACAAAAGTGACTACACATTGCTGCTTGGCAGCAAAAATACACATTGCGGTGGTACCTACCCAGGCGAACTCTCACATATAACAGACGTACCACCAATGAAGTGGCCTGCCTGATCATTTGCGTGCCTTTAATTTAAAAACCGATAGCCTTAATAACGTTAAGAGCTGCAGCATGCGGTTTGTTGTGACCACGCGACATATGAAGTGGTCTGTGGGTGCGGCTGTGTCAATCCATTTTCGGAATAGAGAGTCCCTAGACTAGAGCAGGAATGGGGAATCAGTAGCACGCATGACGTTGGTGACACGAGACAAAATAATTCCAGAACACTAAAATATAATTGTGAATGTATTGAGACCTAGAAAATAGTGGCTCCTGAATGGCTAAGGCCGGTCCCTGGATAACGAGTTAGAGACTTTTTTTTTATAAATATTGGCACGAACAATAAAGTTTTACCCTTATACAAGTGCTCGGGTACAATAATATTACATTTTAGTGATGTTTTTATCGAAGCTGCAGTTCTATTTAGGGCAAACAAACAAATTGATTGATCAACACAACAAATATCTTGATAGTATAAGATTTAGAAACGCTAGCGGCTCCGGGCGCTGTAAAATGTTTCCGGGAATAAAGATTCGCAGAACGAAATGTATTCACAACTGCCTAGAAGTGATTGCTTTACGCGCACTTTGCAATTAAAGTTGCCGCGCTAAATTCTAGCTTGCGATCAAATGCACTCGTAACCTAATATTTTTTAAAGAGAATAATATTTCCATAAATATATACATCATATATTCATATTATGTATTAATAGCATATTAATATACTTCGTATAACTCATGCTGCCCCATATTATTCCGTTTTATCTTATATCCATCCCATGGTTGTCTGTAAGAGATTGCCTTGCGCGACAAGACATTTGTACATTTTTCTATTATCTTGTTCCATGATCTATGTCTGGTGTACAAAAAAGTGTAAATAAATAAATAATATCTTTCTGTTTTGCAGTGTCGGGAGCGCTCATGAGACAATCGTGCCATCGTCTGCTAGAACACCAACAGGCGGGGGTGGACGAACCACCTCTTTACTCACCCATCGATCAAATTTCAGGTAATGTTTAGATATAACACTACGCTACGAAGCGTGCGGCATCGGCCGTGGCGGAGCGAGTGACGGAGACTCTATTACTGTCGAAAATACGTTTGCGTCATCAAAATTTAAATTAAGAATGTTTTCATTGGAAACATATACCGCCTTTTTTTAAAAAAACTATTTCCAGCACTTTTTCGATCCATCGCAAAAAGAGGTCAATCAGAACAAGTTTGTTTTTGACATACTCACAAATGACTTATTGTGATTGGTTCATTTAAGGGATCGAATTGAAGATTAATATTGGGATTGTTTATAAAGACGGCCACAGTAACGTCAAATAATGTTAGTATTACAACCACAATTATGTTAAAGTTGAACAAAAGGCTTATCAGTGTAACAAGCTGAGTGCAGTAACAATGCTGGGTAACCTAATATTATTCAAGCCGCTGTTGTTATGTGCAGAAATATTGCTAACCATAACGTGTTCTCTTTCATTAGTTGGCACACATTATGTCAGACAAGTTCCTTTGTACATTATTTCCTTATTAGAGAACCTGTCAAAGTGAGTATATTCATCCTTTAATAATTTATAGAAAAATCAGATAAAGTTGTTTGAAAATGCATAAATTGTGACATCTTCCCTCACTCGCTCTCCTTTGGTCGATAATCATATCAGATGCGAACTAAATGTCCTGATGGACCCATCTAGTAGTTGTTTGTATGTTTCTGTGTTTTTAAATATCGAAAGCCTGAATTACACAGTTTCAAGTACGATAATCGATTGGGGTGAGAACGTATTTTTATACACAGTATTAAGAAAACTTACTGGCTATCAAGTATAATCATACTTGATAGCCAGTAAGTTACTTTTAATGCGAATTTCCTTACATTATATGTAATTTTGTGTACTACGAACTACGAAGCTTAGGGCTATATATCATACTACTAAGAATCACAAAATTCTGCGGGTATTGGCAATGATATATATAATAAAGAAATAGGTATAAAAATATAACGACTCGAAATTGTTCTAATTTTGATGATTGCCTGCATTACGTTAATAACAAATAGTTGTTGGACTATGGGCAGTTTGTTAACTTAAGTTCGTTAGCTAGTGTGTACCCTTTATATTTGATCATTGATAAGGAATCCTTTAGACATGCGCGAAGATTCCTATGTCTAGTGTTTACGAGCGGTGGTCATCTTACAATAAGATGAAATAAAAAAATGTAAAAATTCTGCATGCAAACTTTTATAAGTATTGCATTCTTTATGTTGTTAAGTATGAACTAAAAGGTTATAAGGTATTCGTTTAAAATGTTCGCCTCTATCGTACAAGAAACTGTGCAAAGGTCTTTCTCTATGATGATTTGGATTCCGCGCGAAATTGTATCATACAAAAGACTATATTTTATAAACTATCAAATTAGGAATTGGTCTTATTGAATGATAGAAATACCGAACAATCGATCTTTCATGGAATTATCCTGTTTGTCGTAGAGAACTGCCTGCCAGGGTAACGTATGGTTGTTTTTTGTAAGGACTGATTTGTATTTGCTGATGATCGAATCTACGTAAAAAATATTTGTTTTTTTTAATTATCAACATTTTGGTTTACGACGGTCTTCTAACTTAGACCTAACTTCAGTGAAAAGATTGGGATTGGAGTATATCTTGTGTATACATTAAAATCGTATATCAAGGTCATAAGGTTAATATTTTATTAAAATGATAATGATACTAGAAACGATTCACTCTAGAGCATCATTTTTTACAAACACAAACACTGTTTAAATAAGGTTTTAAATAATTTAACATAATAAATTTATTTCTTTCCGCGATGACCTGCACCAGTCAACATCGCTTTATGAAAATTAAAAATAAATATTTCGATTCAACACACTAGTTTATGTAAGAATTATAAATAATTTACGTTTGTTTATAATGTGGTTTTAAAGTAGTAGATATTATCTAATAATTCATTGTATGTATTGCAACATCCTAGCTACGATGCAACAAGTGATTATGTTCAAAACCTTTCAAAATCGTTTTTGAGTATATTAAATCCATAAACCAAAAGACATTAAAAGCTTAAAATCGTTCTAAAAACATAAAAAATCGAATAATCATACAAAATAACCCTAAAGATGCACGTAAATAAAACAAATAGTTCGACATAAACTGCCAACTTTTATACCCTCTATCACGGGCTAGAGTCGATTACGCCGTATCGCAATCGAACGAACGTCGATTAATGTAAAAACGTCGGTACGATGACGGAGTGGAAGTATTTTTATTCCACTTTACGGAGCGCGTCTACGCCCGACGGGGGCAGGCCGCAACAGTTACCATGTTTTGTATAGTGTGACTTTGAAGGGTTAAATTGTGTGTTTTATTTACTTTTTAAATGGATCGTTGGACTATGTGAGCTTTTTAGTTTTAAAAATAAAAGATACATTACAATATAGCTTTCTTATTTATAACTAGTCGACCCGACAGACGATGTCCTATCAACTATGAATTTGTAGCGCTCATTCTGTCAATAGCTGAAATTAACTTTTCTTAAATTTTCTAACGTTCCGCTCAACTTCCTTAATTTTTTCTTTCATAAGAACCTTATCCTGACAATAACAAACACAACAAAAAAAAATCTGTAAAATCGGTCCAGCCGTTCACGCGTGATGCGTGACCAAGGGAAATAGGGATTCATATATTTATACAGATAGATAGAAGATGTACAAAGGACTTCATTGTCTTCAATCATTACTCAAGTTTTTTCAGTAATATCGGTACGATTGGACTTCTAAATTAAACGGATTTATTAAAATTAAAACCCAAAAACAATCTGTGAAACTTCGCTCTGTCGAATTGAATATCGAAGTATAAATATTTTGTTGACCGGTATAGAATCATTATAAATATGTAATGTGAAAAGTGAGTGTTATTAAAAATATTCGAACAACTTTTTAATAATAAAACTGACACTGAATATTAGAGAAAATGAAGTAAGATCAAGGTACACTATTCCGTCTATAGTTCGAATTCGACATTTTGCAATTAATACCATTCTGTTCAAAGGACAGTTGTGATAGCCTTAAAGGTAAAAAAATCCTCTATACCTATACTGCCATTAAAGCTGTCCTTCGATTAGAATGTCCGTAATTGCAAAAAAACCGAGATGTCCTCGTAGAGGGAATAAGGCCCACTGACCTCCATTATTATTATTTTAATTTTATATGATATTAAAGAATCTATTTGACTAATTGGTTTAGCGGCAGCGTACTTATAACAAGGGATTGATCCGACTATAAGGTCAAGCGTTGAGCTTTTACGTATTATTTCAATAAAAAATTAATAAAACTGTGTGCATTCGAGGGAGAAAACGCAGAATCTACTTGTTTGTTAACATTAAAAAAAATCTGTAATTGCATCTCTACCATTTGAACACGACATAAACTTGTTTGTTAAAATGTTTCGTATGTTTGTTACTAAACAAAGTTGCCGGAGTAAAAAAGTTTGTCAAAGACATATTGTCATGAACTACATCGTTTGAGAGTTGTGCATTTAGTGTATTGTAATTGTTCAGAATTGTGACAAATGTAAAGGGACGAGTGTAGTTTTGTTCTTTGTAATGGTTATTAATTAAAAATGTAGAGTGCCTCTTGTTATAAAACTTATGCAGGCAGCTGCAGAGCATATTTTTGCACATATCTACTAACATAGAGTTTAAATTTGGTGCGATTTATCCATAAATACATTGTCTTTCAAAAGTTTTCTGACATTGATGACGCAAAGTATTAAAAAAAGATCAATAGAATAAATTGAAAAGTAAGGCTTGCAGTGATATTACCGAGATCACCTTATAAATGTGAATAATCACATCAAAGGAATATCTTCCTACTTTTTGATAATTCTCAGACAAATAACCAAAAAGATTATCATGACATATTTATTTCCCGTTTTTAAAGAAGCTAAGCCTCTACATAGAGTCTCTATATTGATCACTAACGTATTTCAAATTAAAAAAAAAACATACACCGATATTTTTTCGTTCAGAATTGATAAAACATTGAAAAGTAAACAGAACGAAATAAAAATTTCGTCTTCATATGACTGTGGTGTTTCGGTTCACCCGCGGAAAAACGAACGCAAAGGCTTCGGTGTGGATATCGAGCTGAAGTGCGGAGAGGGACGGCCTCCTCCCGCCCCGCGCCCTCAGAGCCCCGCGCGCTGCCTCGTCCGCAAACACCCCCAGTCACACGTTGTTAATGGGAGCGCTCGAACGGATTTACAACACAAACAATTTAAATGCTAACGGTTCTTGTCGTAAACTTTTAAAGCGCTGTCGCCGCTTCCTTTTTTCAACTATTAACTAATCGGTACTCTGCTTTTTAAATAGGAAATATTAATTTGTGTCCAACACTTTCTGACGTAAGGAGAAATGTGTAAAAATAGTAATTAATTATTTTTTTGTGAAATTAATTTATAGTCAGTGCCATGTCTAATATATCGGACGATATCTCTTGGAATTCACACAACTATTGTGGTGAGTAGTTAATAGTTTTGTAGTCTATTCATTACATCCGCGATGGTATTTAAATTTTATTGAAATCTTGCAATTGTTTAAAGCATATTGTGTATTATGATATGGATATCATGTAAAAATTCCAGTACATCCAGAGCCACTAGTTGAAGCTGTGCGTTGCCAACCAATGTTAAGAATTTGATTAAATCCTAATAATTCAATGGTCCGATATAAAAATATACTTTACATAATTTACAATTGAAAATTAAGCAGTTAACCTGTTGCATTCATGCAAACGCAAATTTTGGTAATATTCAGTTTCATACCTTCACATGTCTACTAATTTTAAACTGCGAATTTAAATATCGATATGCTATCTTGCTTAAAGGTACTTTTGCACAAAACCTATATTTAATGAACAATAACTCACGATTCTTATGTCCTTTAATTTAGAAGACTTTGAAAGATATAAAACAATGGAAGCACTAAATAGAATTAATGTCGATAACCGCGAAGGTTTGCCCCGCTTGTAACAGTCATTTTACAACTATATCTATAACTCTACGTCGTACATTTATTATAATTCAAATGAGCTAATAATTGGACAGGTTAAAAATATACGATAACTAGGTCACAGCGAACTAACTACTTCGCAAAACAAACATAATTTCATTAAATTGGCCATGCTTTATGAAATTTTAATGTACTATGAGTATTGTAAATTACAGTTAAATGCTTCTAATGTTCAATAATTATCACAGATATTAAGTATAGGGCAGTTGAAATGCTCTTGAAATGTATTGGGACTGTATAATGTTTTCCAAAGGTAAACAAACACTGCCACGACTGCCTCCATTGCGTAGTTGTGTTGCAGTAAACAGGGAGGTCTCGGGTTCGACCCTCGGGTTGGGCAAAATGTCGGGTTTTTCTGGTCAGTATCAGCTCGAATTTGTTGGTGCTGATGCCTGATATGGCGATATTCGTCCTTTATCGCATATAGAACCGAAAGCACATGGCGGAAAAAGAGCGCACCTGTTGCGCCTCTGCCTACCTCTTTGAGACAAGGCATGAATGTATGGAAGATAAAAAGCAAGAAACATTAAAAAAGTAAAAGCTATACAGCAAAATAATCACAATACTTGAACACAATGAAAGAAACTGCATAGATCCAGTTTTTTGTATCAGGGGTGCTTTCAGCGGAATAACTTGCTCCTATTACTCAGTTGAATAAAATACTTATTTTGCTATAACATTCTACTCAATGTAGAGTTTGCAAGTAGCAATTTAACAGGGATCGAATACAAGATGCATTTCTATTATAATCGTTAACGCTAGCCTTATGTATCAGAATTTACCTATCTTATCGATAGACGTATCGCTAGGAAATGTCATTATTATACATTATTTTGTTTCAATTAACGTTAGCGATTGTAAAAAAGGCTTGACTGCATAACTGGCTATTTTCCTACGGAAGATAAATCCATATCGCGAACCTTCGATCTTAGATACTTGAATATAAGGACTAATTTAAATTCAACGTCGCATTATTTTAATAAATTCACGAATGATCCTATTGTTCCGTGAAAGTTAATTCGTCAAAAGCGAATAACCGTTAAGATTCAACATGAAGCGAGCGATAAATTACTAAGGGAAATAAGTATATATTACGCGACGTGTCTTCGGCCAGATGTGAACGGAACGGGGTGACGTCAATCTAGGGCAGAGGGGGACCCTACGAGGTCTACACGACTTTAGCAAAGGCAAGCGGAGCTTGGGTCCGGTAGTTATTACTACTTTGTATTTGCAGTCCTTAAGAGATTTTGACCTCGCCTGCCTCGTTGACGTAGCCGGTCGAGCACGGTCGAGTTGAGGTCGCGGGTTCGAACCCAAGGGAAAAGCGATACTGAGTTAGTCATTATCAACCGGTAATTTGGTATTTGCATTCGGTATGAATCGTCATATCGCCACAAAATCCAGATTCCCGGCTATCGAAGCGCGCCATCTTTCACATCGTGGAACGGAATACGCGCGGCGGAGTGGATGCACCTGTTGCGCCTCTGCCTACGCTTGCGGGGATACAAGGCGTGAATTTGTGCGTGTGCTACATTTCCTAATAATTTACTTTGCCAAAGATTCCGATATAACTTAACATAACTAAATCTAAAATCAGTTGTTTCTATACAGCTTAGCGTGACCAATCGTTGATATCTAATCAGTTCAAAGCGAAACAAGTAATCAAAGGCATAAAGTCTCTTTTTCAACTTCATAGTTAACAGAATAACACCCATTTTTCAAAACAGGCTATGCATCCATAATTACTGCATCTGCGTGCACATACTACCAATTTCATATGCCTACAAACCCGTCAAGTGGTGACCCTCACATGTAAGATTCAATGGCACGTTCACAGGAGAGGGATTGATGCGGCAACGCGAGCCGTGCCGTTAAAGGTACAAATGGACGTCGCCCACCGGCCCACGATGCAAGGACGCAGTTACTCACGATAACTTGACGCTCGGCAATCAGTTAATATCAGACGGGGACGGCGCAATAGCGCCTTGAAAATGAGCACTATTGACATTTGAAATATAAGGCCAAGATGATCTTTTTACATGACTATATTATATCTCAGATTATGATTTTTTTTGATTACCTATGACTCCCAAACTTCTAAGCTTAAACAAAAATTCATAGCGATATTAACTTATACTTACTGCCTCA